>NW_028297099.1:2535503-2756310 GCF_055798465.1 Pogonomyrmex barbatus | reverse complement strand
GTCGCCGCTGCCGATAGTGGTGTCGATCGGTCGGCGCTAACAATGCTTGGTGGTCCCTACATACATACATCGGTTTGCTGTAAACTATGTTCGTATATGGAAGGGCTTCGCTCCCCGCAGCGGCCGAATAGGCGACGTACAGATTGATAGCCGCTTGTTTGTCGGTAATGCGTTGTGTTACTCAAAATTTACACGGGACGCTATTAGAGCTATTTAACTATACAATGCCCCGAATCAATAGCGTGAGTTTTCAACAAACGCAAACGCATCTATGGATACGAATTTCCCGAGTATATATCCCACGGCTTTTGCACGATACTTCTTTTCCGGAGTTTGAGAAAGCAGAAACCGTGGCGAATTCTTGGCGTCTCGTGCACCCTCGGTCACGCCTCGGTCGATTATCGCGATTCGCTCGATACGTAACGCCATAACGATGGTGCAATCGCTGCAGCGCCAAGACTGCGGCGTCAACGGGGCGCTTAGAGGCAAGCCGTGCGACTTAAAGAGGGAAACGTAAATCGCCATTACGTGGACGGCATGCGATCCGTTCTGCATCCAGGGCGTCGGAGGAGTCCGGGCTTACACACGTATATGCGCCCATTATGCGAGCGTATCTAGCCGTATGCCCGAGCAAAGTGGATATCCCGTGGTTTATGCGAGCAGGTGGAACGTGCGCTCTCGTCCGCGCAGCCGCCGTAACCATCTCCGCACCTTCTCCTCTCGATATCTGCTTGGTACGTAGGTGGGTGGGTAGGTAGGTAGGTAGCTAGGTAGATAGGTAGATAGCTAGCTGGCTAGGTACGACACGCGGCATGACCCGCGCCGTGTATTACGTATGTGATGTCAGTGGATGCGATATTCCGGTATTCTTCTTCGTGCTCAACCCCCGTGTAACGTGTGTACGCACGACGTTTGGTGCTCGGAGGAGGGAGGGGCAGGTGGGAAGCCACCGATATAATAGAGTCCGTGAACGAATCTCTGGGGGTGGGGAGAGAGGGTGAGGGGTTCTCTGACCTTCCCCTTCGTGGGGTCGCATAACGCTCCCGGCAGCCGTGTTATTCGGTTTTAGACCGTACGCTGGCTGGCTGGATGATTGCAACGTCGTCCTTTTCTCGTATCTCCTCTCAACCTCCTCGTGTCCGAGAGGATTACGGCGCTGCCGTTGCATACTGGCCTTCTGGCGATTTCGCCCAACAAAACCGGTTGCTTTGTTCTTTGTCGTTGTTACACTTGGCGTTCGTTAACGTTGCAAAAAGATGCAACAACGAGACGGGAGCTCTCCGGGACCTCATCCCGTGCGTTGCAATTACAGCCCGACGATCGCCGCGCATTTACATGGCGTTGCTATCGCGGCAACTTTGTCCAAACACAAATTATTCATTGTCGTTGCAGCAGGAAGCGACTCTCGGACGGAATTCGAAATTACATGTTAAATCAGGAAGGAGCATTCTGGCAGATAATATGCAAATGCGCCGCCTCCCCTGCATCAATACACGGGAAATTTATTGCGGGCGGATTTCATCGGACTACACGCGTAGTCATCGATTCCACTGTTGCTGTAACTGACGATTATACGCTCGTGCGCCCGGCCCGGATCATTTATTAATATAATAATAATAATAATAAACTAACCGGATCCAGTCCTTTTCTCCTGTTGCCGCTTAATGCTCGCCGTTTCGAGTCCCGCCTGTTTAAACAAATAACGGGAATCGAACGACGACTATTCGCGCTAGACGTTCTATCAGAGTGCCGACTATTGTTTCCAATATTTACGACCTCTACGTCTCGATTCAAGCGTCTAAATCAAACTGTGTGATTGTACCAGCCTGGCGTGTGATACGGTATGGCCTCCACTACATAGGCGAAGGCCCTTCGACAGAGAAACTCGCGCTTAATCAAGTCGCATGTAACGCGCGGACTCTCAGGCGAACACGAGCGGTGCGGCTTTAACTAGGCATGAACCTTGGGTTTACCCTTGAGATTGTAATTCTATCTCGTCACGGATCGGTTGCCCCATATGTCACCTTAGCCCTCTCGTGCCCTATTGTGCCCGGCTCCCTCCACCACCTTGCCCTGCAGATCTAGCATGCGAGATCTTAACAATGCGAATCGTAGTTCGATATTTCTGCGAAAGGAGAATTATTCGTTTCGTAGACAAGAACGGAGGATTAAAGCAGGTGCGCGCTCTAACTATAAAATGTCTTACATACGTCGTGAACATCGACGTATTAAAGGATACGAAAATTAATCGCGGAACGTAAGTGCCTCGCAATTGTCGTTGGACACTTGGCTGAGAAGATCAAACGCGAGATTAGGCCTGTCTCATAGTCGTTATCCCGGACGATAAGAGGTACGTTGTTACATTTTCCTAAAGCATCCTTTAATATCGCGCTCGCAATTGCGCGAACAAAGACTCTTTACATGCTCGCGTGGAATGGCACGGGGTCGGGTTGCTCTTCAGTTCCTTGTAATGCGGCTCATACTAGATGTATATATATATATATATATATATATACATACGTGAATATACGCGTATGGACGTAGCCTGCCTATACGAGGCGTACCGCCGCTATTGCCGGTAATTCTGACGATATCGTGCCGTACCTTCGCGTTCGCGGTGCGATGCGGTGTTACAAGGGCTAGGCTAATACGGCATTCCAGCGATATCTCCGCGCTGCAAAAAGGCAAAGGATTGAAATAGAAATCCCGGAACTTGTAATCATATCGACGCCTATATGTTTTACGATAGGGAACTACGTGCGAAATGTATTAGAATATCGATACTTCGTATATCACATTCTTATTTCGCGGCCTTCCTATACAATATCCGCGAGTTTCACGATCACGGAAATCGTGACGGTGTAGTAACCATAATGATGTGGGAATAACTTATCCGAGGAAATAACACGTAAAAGAGTCGAGCGAGCATTCTAAACTGGAAATTTCTGAAAAATGCGAATGCAAGCCCCGTGAATAGGTAATAATCGTTGATTTATAACATGCTAAAGGAGTTATCGCAACGTGATACACTGTCGATACACGAATAGGGCTCTGAAATTTTGCAAAATTTGTGCGATAGCGCTCTTTGTAATTTCGTTCGCCGTTCGTTCTGTCGAATATAGATCATCTTCACTTTTCGCTCATCAGGCCGTTGCGCTCGACGGAGCGAAGAAATGCACTCGCCCTATTGATTTATTTATTGTCGAGCGCGCGAGCGACACTGACGCGCGCGAGCGACTCATTCGCAGAATTTTAATTGCCTGGATAAAATTGTTGTAAAATCACGCGCGCATAGAGATCGCGTACACACGTATACAAAAACGTGCGAATACTTAGACGGCACGCAGGAAGACTAAAGAATGTCGCGCGCACTGCATGCGCACGTTCGCCATATCGTTGCTACATTCGTCTTTCGGCTTCTCGCACCGTGAGTGCAGCAGCAACAGCGGCAGGCAGCGGTGGCTGCATTTTGCCGCCGCTCTGAAATCATAAAATCTTATTACACGACGGATTCTGCACGTAGCTTTTCCTATGTGTGCCTCTTTGTTGCGCTGGCATGAGCGTACCACGCCGCGGAGTAAGCTCTATGAGATTTAATGCGACCCGGTGGATGTTTTTTGAGAAAAACCGAATTTCGCTCGCTGCGTGCAATTTTTCTCGCGCGCACGCGAAAAAGCACGCGAGAGCGACGCGACGGGGCGGCCGGACGCGGCGATCATTATACACGTGGTATACACGTGCGAAATTAATGATGTCGCTCAATTGAGCGTGATTAATCACGGAATTATAACGGTCACGATTAATTAATATTGCGAGTCTCGTACGTGATAATCGATCGCGTCAAGCTATTGAGAAATTGCGACTGGAATGAATAGCGCTGACGGATTGGCAATCGGATTTGTTTTACACGGAATAGAGAGCCAAGAGTTAGACGCGATAAACAATACAAATATACTCGATCGTCCCACATTATGGCAACGTCAATTGAACCGTCCGTCGGAGTTATGATAGAAATAGCTGGGGGTTCAATCACATCGCGTTCTTTATAATCGTTCTTCAATCACTGAAATGACTGTAGGAGACAGCCAACAAGAAGAACGAGGAATTCAGAGTTAATTGATTGCTTCAATAAGGCAAGCGGATTTTCTCTTATTATTAGAATTGTTCCATTTATTCAAGACTTTGTCCCTCTGTCTATTTATTCAAGATTTTGTCCCTCTTTTTTTATGGCCTAGTACAAGTTTATTAACGTTAAAAATAATCGATTAATTCTAGAATAATCAACGTGTACGACGCGTCATCAATTATCACAATATTTTTTAACGCGGTATAATTTTATGTGAAATAGATAAATGCGATAATAATCGAATTTCTTAAGGCGTTCACGTAGGGATGTTCTATATTCATCGTTCATTAAATTAACCATAGCAAGGACAAAAAGTTTTATATTTGTATTTTTAGTTTAATAGTCTATATACGGAGAACTCTTGTGTGATTTCGTGATTGAATATAAATGCGGCATGTTTGATCTCTCCGCGTTCCATGTGAGGAAAAAGAAGGATATAGATAAAGTTGAGCTAACTCTCGACCTCCACGACGACAATGAGACTCGCGCTGTCTCGACGGCATGAAATATACCGCTGCAGTTATTCGAATATTTCTCTGGCCATTTATTAATTATGCAACGTATGCCCCCATCACCTAGCCACCTAGAGCCACGAGGATCGAGGTAATCGCTTGGCCTTAATCGTATGACCGATCGATCACCGCCGATAGACCAAGGCGGCAAGAGGAAGAAATCGTAGGAGGAGAAAAGGAGAGGAGAGAGAGAGAGAGAGAAAGAGAGAGAGAGAGAGAGAGAGAGATGGCAATGAACTTTGGCCTGATCGGGCCGCAGGAGTTGCGAACCTGCTTTTGGAGCGAACCTCAGCCGTCCTAGTAACTTTATGTTTCAGCAAACGGTACACGCGAAGTGCTCGGATACACACGGGCAACGTTAGCCGAATGATCGCGCGGCTCCGTCGTTGGTAAGGTCGAACAATTAAAAAAGGCAGTGGCAACCGGTTTTCTATCCGGTAGTCCGGATTTACGGTAGATACATTCTGAGAAAGATATATGAGAACGCGAAAGAGGGCCTATTATTCATAGAGCGATAGTTATCGAGGTGCGATACATTTTTCTCTATCGGTGCGGCAAAAGCTGGGAATCGGCAGTGATTACGAAAATATATCCATATATCATTTCGAGACACTTATCGAAGCGTGCTCCGCGCCGCGAGAAATTCGTCCTTCAAACGTTGAATTAACACGTCGATTTCGAGATAAAGCGCGAGATAGTCGCGCGTGGAATTCCGAGGTGGCTCGTGTAACTGGCGCGGCGGGGGATGGGGGAGGGAGGGGAGGTCTGGGAGACGGAGCTGAATCGCGTGCGGCCGATCTCGCACGTTACTGCCAGAATCTAATCATACTTGGCCGTGTGTGACATTATTGTCATGCGCGTTCGAGCACTTTACACGCCATTTACAGCGAAGTGCAGTCAGCCAGGCCAGGCCAGGCCGGCGGCCCGAGCCAGCAGGATGAAACGACGCGTGCGGCGACGTCGCACCGTATGCTTGCCCGCACGTCGATTTCCCTTGACATTGCCCACGTCCGACTATAGCCTCGCCGTGTGCGTTTCGCGCGCGTGCCTGCCCGCTGCCGGTTGTTTCATTCACGCGCGCGTGCGCGCGCGCGCGCGCATGCGGCGTTACGCACTACACGCTCGCGATCTGAAGCATTCAGTTCGTTGCCCGAATCATCACAGTGGACGCGAGAGACTGGCCGTCCTATTTATATTCAAGATCCGGCAATACGCCATTCAGTCGCGCGGTTACCAGGCGATGTTCGTTGCGGCCAACAAGCGAGAAGTTTTAGACAGCCGATTTTGTTGACATTTAGATTATTAATTTTAAATATTTAAATATTTAATTTTTATAGAAAATTAAATAAAACACGAATATGGCATATAATTAATACTTTGCAAAACTTTGATGAGAAATATGATTTGATTCTTAGAGTTTATTAATATTGTAGGTAACAAGTACGGACAAAGTATGTGTGCTACAGAAACATATTTATTACCGTACATTTCTCTATGCTAATTTTATTGTACAAGTTTTGATGGGAATTTAGGATAAAAGAACGTGAGAGTTCCGGGGAGAAGCGATTTGTCGAGAGATCATCTTTCCTTCAATCGCGGTCGTTAGAGAACGAACTTACACAGAAGGAAATAATTGCGCATCTTATCGTCACGGATAGTATCATTTACTTCGCATAAAATGACGCTCTTACATTACCGCTCAGGCCATTTCTATTTCTTGCATCTAAAAGTTTCCCAAGAGTTGAAGCCGATTGTAAACTTCTGTCCCAAAAAGGGCATGTTAACTGTGAAACAAAAGAACAAGCATAATCGCGTCTTCCGATCGCAGCGGGACTTGATCGTCCATTCACCGAGTAATTTAGTTCGAATTCTTTAACATTTGCCTTCCATTCGACATCGAGGAAATTCTAATCTCTTCTCCGATCTTTCCTCTTCATCTTTCCCTTTTTTTTTTGTTTTCTTAAATGCGACTTGGATTTACAAAGTCGAGAGATTTGAAGAATGTCGTATCGTTATCGATATTAATGTCGCACGTAATACCAATCAGTTTATTCGACCGTTATTTGAAGGAGCACGAAAGAGACACGTAATACGTGTCACCGACAGAGTCGCAGCCGATGCAGACACATTTCTATCCGATATGTATCTTTATTTTCAACGGAGCAGGCTGTCCGATATAGGTTGCGTACGCCATGAGCAATCGACGTTTATAGTGTAAATAGACAGAAGAGGACGAAATGCGAAACCTGCCGTCACAAGGACTGTCAGACGCAGCTTGGGCTTCGGCCGTCAAGCGCAGTCGGTACGATTTTGTTGGTTTACGCCGAGAAACACAGAGTTACCACGTCAGTAGTAGTCTGTGGAAAAACGACGAGCGTCGCTCATCCCGAAGATGAGATTTCTATTTTTCAGAGAGGATAGGGGATAAGGGGTGACATAATTTGATGATACAACATGATCTACGTCGGAACTTCCTTCAGCTCCTTTTCTGCCGGTAGCAAGCCTGCGGGAGAAGCAATCAGAAAGAGAGACGAGAAGAAAAGTGCGTGTCATTTAGGGGATGAGTCTTTATGAGGTTATCTTTGTCATCAAATTATGCCACTTCATACGTTCATCGAGAGGATTTCAATTTCTGCATACGCGTATAATAATAATAATGACAGATAAAATTTCACATAAATATTGATTCGTGATTGTTAAGTACAAAGATATATTACGTAGATTATTTTATGTATGCATTTCTTCGTAGGCTGATTGCTCGTACGTGAGTTTTCGGTAGGTCGGATTACGTGTGAGCGAATCATCGTTGGTTATTGCCAATCGACCTACTGACTTTTAGCAGGATACACCGGCGCTCCCTCTAGATGAAAATTGACATCACCGCATGATTTTCAATACGTGACAGTCGTTCAAAGCGTGTGACGTAACGTAGTTGCATGTGCACTTATTCGTCCCACGTATCTTTGTCTCTCATCGCGATCTGTGTGACGTGCGTAGCGATTGCGCATTCTTCCAACACGTTTTTTTCACATAACTTACATAACGATTGTGACGATCGATCTTTTAACGAAATTGTAATTCCTTGCGTAACGTAATGCGAAAGATATGCAAATGCGGCGGGACACTTGGCTGCAAACAGCACGAGCGTTCGTTCGATCGGTCGTGGGACAAGGAACCGCGTGAAATCAATTTCGCACGCAGCGTAATAAGCTTTAATCTCGATCTCCGTTGAGAAAGGGAGGTCTCTAATACGGCCACGAGTTGTGGGCCGGTCGTAATAGCGATTCGGTCATTAATCTGGCAGGCGTTATTTAGTAGGCCGTATCAGAATTCTCGACATCGATCGCTCTCTTTCACCTTGCGCCGACCAATTTTCCAACCGTGATTCGTGCGATCGTCGTTCTCGTCGCCGGGAATGTGTATTGCGTATTCGCCACGACAAACGACGGATGGAAGAAGAAATCAACGAATGTATCGTAATTTTGGACGAAATAATTCGGCCCCGAGATGAGAACGATTTAACGATGGACGGGGAACGTGGACTTTGTTGCTGGACGGAACGACCGCATAAAAGAACATACAGGCGCTGCTAGAATGAAACGGTTTCGGGCAATTATTGCGAGAACGATATCGATCGTCGACGGCGATATTTCTCTTCGAAGTTACCGCGGTAGCTCCAACGCGTGATATTTCGCGACAGAAACTCGTGAACGTGGCCTTAAATAATTTCGCGGCGAGATGTTATCTCATTTCTTCTTCGGAAATTAATGCACTTTGTTATCTTAGCCCATTTGCCTAGTCTTCTATTATTTACATTCTCTCTCTCTCTCTCTCTCTCTCTCTCTCTCTCTCTCTCTCTCCCCCCCCCTTTCCTCGCTTCTTCCCTCCTTACTCTTCGTTTCTCCATTATTCTACTGCGTCTTGTTCCCGTGTGTATTACGAGATAAGCTGCTTTACTTAATCTTTCTCGATACTCACGACTTCCCATGGGTGGAAGATTGGCGAAACCTTGTGTTCTAATATGTACAAGAAGCATGCCAGACTCAGGGAATTACCAGCTGTGTACGCTGCTTTAACTCGTGCTTTGAATTATCGCTAAAACCGTTTTACCGTCACAACGTTGTACCGCCATCCCTTATCGCCATCAGGCAGATTATCGCGAGATGGGTGGGTCATGAACAATTATGCTTATCTCTTGTACATCGATTTAAGCTTGAATTACACCACTTTTTCTCGAGCACGTTAAACGGTGCTTTATTACATTTTCTGCTGTATTTACCGAGTGCACATCTCAGCATTTAACGCCCCCTTTATTTTACAAAACACTTTAAAACACTGTTTTTAAATATTTTTCTTATAATCGCATTTGAACCTAACGGTACGGCGTCGCGAGAAAATTCATATAACGTTAAATGTTACTAGCGCAATATGAAACTTTCAAACAATTTAAGCCCCTTTCCCTACGAAATACGCTTGAATTAGCGTTTTACAGAGACAACGATATCTCAATATTAACCTTAACATATTTCCGCTTTAATCTATCCTTCTCTCTTTTTCTCTCCTCCTGGGTTTTTCTGGATTCACTCTTTTCATCAATCTTCCCTTTTTGCCAGCGTGACAAGGTAAATATAACACGTTATGTTTTATCTTCACCTCGTATGTTTTGCTCGACTTATCGGAAATGAACGACGAATAAAATTCCACTTTGACCGATGTTACGTGATCGGCAGACCGGAAAGTGTAATGAGGCATTCGTGATGGCGCTCGCGTGTGTGCCATGCGTTAAACGACCACGCGTTTGCCATGGCGCCATGTGTGTAATAATCGATGTATTTCTTCTCTGTTGCAGGTGAGACTAACCGAAGGTTCATTGAAATTATCCGAATGTCCGGTCATTATCGCGCCGCCGTAGAGAAACGAACAATGTGCAGGTAATATTGCAGCGACACAACTTACGTAAGACGTGTTACGTAAGACGTGTTGTCGCGGTAACGGAGTGACGAGTTCCTATTGTCACACTAATTGAGATATGAGCTAATAAAGTGCCCTCGTGACAGCGAAAACTCGCCGTTCTGCGAGTTTTACAATGTATCTGTAATCTCGGGATTGCTAATTGTGCCGTGCGATCACGTCAAATCGCCGGAACTTTTACAATAGCGCTTGTAACGTATCTCCGGGAGCAACGTTATTGTGCGACTTCGACATGTCCCCCATCGTAGCAAAGCCGGACTCACGTAATTTCGAAGTTAAGCGTATTCCGCGAACATGGACAACGTAGCCTCGTTAATAGGAAAATATGTTAATCCCCTCTAATCTACATTTTATGCGAATGCACGATTTGTAATTGTAATTCATTCATGGAATACGCACCCTTTGGAATACGTAACCTTGTCCCTCACACTGTGCTTTCCAACTTCTCCACTCGTATTATCGTTCTTTTCATAAAGACACTGAAACTTTACTCTAGAATAAAAATTTCCCTCTCTCCTTCTTCCCCCTCTTTCTTTTTCCTTCTCTCCCTTCTTTCCCCTCTTTCTCCATTCTTTTTTTCCTCTCTCTTTTTCTCTTTGTAACGTCTTTATTTTGCAAAGATTCACCATTTACATCTTTCGATGTAATATGTAGGGTGGTGCATGTCTATTATTTGATTTATGTATTTCGTCACGGACGACTTTTGAGTTGTTGTTTGAGGAAACCGACAAGAAACGACGGCAGAGTCTCACGATGCGATGGACTACGAAAACGTAGTCTGTTACGCTTCTTATACTCGGCGGCTTCCTCATTTGCGATTCCGCGCGGCAGTTTCTCGCTCGTCGATACGCCGGTGACTAAGTATTCGCGGAAAACGTCCGGGTATCCGATGTTTTGGAATGGATTAAGGCTGTGCGGCGGCGCGTCGGCAACCGGCGCGACTACTTCTTACACATCGTGAGATTGACGCGTACGTGAACAGAATCAGCTCGCGCTCCTTAAGCCACTAACGTAAGGCTAAAACTTTGTTAGATCTGCAACTTGCTGTAAATTCTAACTAGATTATTAGTCACGTTAATCTACAGAAACGTGAAAAACGACGCGTTCATTAACTTTAAAAGCCTTAAGCAAGGCTTATATTGCAAAAAATACGCTTTTTATTGTGTCATGAATTGTAGATCTATTAATTTTAGATTTCTATTTTTATTTCGATGTTATCCTCGGCAACGGTCTACGTATGGCTAGCACGATTAAAAATATTATCGTGAAATAATCGATTCCAGATAACGGTGATAAAATACGCGTACGTCTCGTCGAGTTATTTGCAGGTTAATGAGTTTATTCTATCGCTTTCGCCAATTACATGAACTTTTTTTTTTTTTTAATCTGTAGTCTCGTGGAATATAAACGGCGGGTATCAACGTAACCACTATTTCTGGAATGTCGTGTACGTGCTGGCGCTTTAGCGGAGAACCGCGTGTACCATAAAGGTATTTCTAGCCTAAACATAATAACGCTTAAACAACGTCGTATGCACGTCGAGATCGGGTTATCATGTTATTTTTTTTTTCTCTCTAATGCCATTGACCGTATAGTTCGTTAAATGGGAAACGTCAATTATATTACGTGTTCATAACGAAGTCGCCAGTATATGCAGTTATGATGATTGATTTTCTACCTCCGCCATACAAGCTTTTATCTCACGACATGTTCCATGATATAATACCTCGTTCCCGGTGTAACATACGATTCTACTGACATTTATAAGATGTTAGCGAGATATGAGTAAGGAGTCAACAAAGCGCCGCGTTAAGTGAAATGTAATAGGAAATCAGTCCCTTCGACTGGCAGATCGTTAATTATTTAACGCAAATAATAGGAAAATTATACACCTTATCGTTAGATGTAAGACGTGTAATTACTTTTCTGAATTGTACTTTTTCAATTATCTCCAGGTATTATCTCTTTTTCCATTGTAAGTATAAATAACACCATTTTTGATTTATAAAATTTAAAGCCAACTAAATTTGCTCTCATTTTTGCATGAATAATAAATGGATATGGAACAATCGATTTTGCACACATCGACATTAATTCTTTCGTGTGCATAGGATATTGCGTAAGATTTGTTATCAATATAAATGAAGTTGACATTATTAATGTATTTATTCATGAGATTAATTAAAATTTATACGAAGAGAAGAAGAAAAATAGAATTGATAGCAAGTGCACACATGAACGATATAATTATTATTTCGATCTAGTCAATGAATTGTAGTGTTTGTCATTAATTTGCGCGGTAAAACGAACAGAGAATTCGAGAAAATTCTCTTCTGTTTTTTTATTCTAAGTTTTTTCATTCTAAGAACAGTCTATTTTGCAGGATATAATTTAGAAAATAACGTTTGTGGAAACGCAGTAGGTCAAGTGAACACTAGTGTTTTATTTTTTAATATTCTTTCATTGTCGCGTGTCGATCTCATAGATTTTTTTTTTACATGCCTAGTACCTTTTATTAACATAGATATTGATGCGCAATCTATGTGCCTCGACTGACTGGATATCACGCAGCACAATAGCATCGGAAACCTATCGACCAGCAGCAATATCACTATCATGAATATACGCTATCTATGCGTTGCATAGTCACGCATAGATATGTATTTGTGCAATGTCATATGTTCGAGGATTTCGTTTTGTATGAAATCCGGATATCTCTATCATTCATGTTACAAGCACTTCGTATCTCAATATATACGGCCTCGAGCCCATTTTGTCGCCCGTAATAATAGTGTGCGATTTGAAAAAAAAAAAACAAATCCTTAATTATGTACATAACTTTCTATAAATATTTTCTATAATGATAGAGTACAAAATTGTTAATAACGCAAAATCGCATGCGAAAAGTTTCCGATTATCCTCCATTTCTTTCATCTTGTTTCTCAAGACACGACAGTTAGAATCGGGCTTGTCGCGAAACTTTTAATGAAAGTTTGCCAAGTCCGTCGTTAAATCTGCTCGAATAATTCGCGCATTCAAAACCGCCGCAGTTTTCAAGAAACGTTAGCCAACAATTCACTTTTTATAAACGGTCCATTGTAACAGCCGAATCAATTAATATTGTATCCCGTCAGTGCCGAAAGTTATCTTAATTGCAATGAAAATAGAGGAATACATTTCTGGTTACGTGGTTTGCTTTAATCAGTTTGCGCTGAACCATCCTGTTGTCCGCGCGTTACATCCATATTTATGAGTAACCATATTGTCTGACTATACACAGCACATATACATACGAATAAACTACATAACGCGCAAATATATATAATGTATTTATACCCGGATTTACATTTGATATCTCAAGGCTGCTCTTTGATTACGCTTTGTCTTGTAAATAATTCATAAAATTGAAACTGCTTAATTTTTTATCATATCGATATCAATTCATTTTTTATAAATAAATATTAAAAACTGTGTTTCACTGGCGTTATTATTTTAAACGAAAGTCGCGTTCATATAGAAAGAACATGTACAACATATAGAAGAAGATATCTAATATTTTATTTTTCCGGCGTTTCAAAAACAGTCAACAGATACAGCCGGATCCAAATCAAGCAAACGAGTGTGAGCAAATACGAATAAAGAAAAATAAAGAATGAAAAACTTGTTTTAATGAATACGAATATTGTATTGAATATTGACAGTTCGCCGTTCGTGCTCATTGAAGCAAGTTGTTTATTCGTGTTTTGTTTGCCTGGTCTGGATTCATAATTCTTCGGGTCCATTCTTTCGGACACAATCAAACGTCGTGCGTCATGCTTCGGTAATTAGCGAGTAACAACCTATAATTATCGATCGCAGCGTTGCTTCCTCAATTAATTGACCAAAGGTTGAAGCCCCTTGTACGAAGGATGGCAGATTCTTGTTTCGTTATAGAATGATTTGGCGTAAACGTACATGATATTCTATGAATTTTTATGGCTCCGAGTATGTAAAAACACGTTTGCGTATTTACAGTTATGTAGAATACAGGTTCGCAATATCTCAATTTTTCTGTACATTTTGCATACGTAGCGATGATTAATATTTCTTCTGACTATGTAAAATTTTATAGAAAAGACTTTTATACTGCATTGCATTGTTTCGGTATTACCGGCAAATACTTAGTTACATATATGGTAACATCATTTTCTACAATTGTGGAACGAAAAATGTACAGAATATATTCCTTGCACCGACGAAAAAATATGAAGCTATTATTAAATTTTATTCTGTCTTTTTTAACGAGTATTCAGTGCATTTATCGAGAGATAGATAATAAATTAATAAAAATCCGTCTATATTAAAATATTATAGAATATAGATATTGTTTTATTCATTTTGTAAAAAGTTCGGTCGCGCAATCTCAATTTACAATTACGAAGTATGAAAAAGTTGATAAATCCAGTGTTCTAAATTTATGTGAAATCTTATACGGTAATATTTATAAAATATTTATAAAAAATTATATGATAAAAATTATATGATGTACAGAAAATGATGCTTATTATAATCATTCAAATGATAATCAATAATTACTTCGAGAGAAGTAATTATTGATTATCGCTTCTGCTTTGATTTATTGAATTTCTATTACGCGGTCTAATTAGTCCGGGTTTTTCCAATATTTGCATTAAAAATGTTGCAATTGCTTATACATGCAAAATGCGCTTTCATTAGCTACTTCTTATCACATCATACATTGCTTTTAATCAAGATTTTAAAAGTATGATTTACGTGAAGAAATACAAAGGATATTTATATCTCTTGTACATGTAGCATAAACAATAGACTGTTATGTTGCAATATAGAGAATAGATAATTAGTTGCGTTTAGACATGTAGATAATGAGAAACAAAATGTCGACACTTTTTTCATTGAATTCATAAATATTTGACTTTTTTCTTTATTCATTTTTTTTATTATAAATTTTGTTTATTAAATTTTATAATTTTTTTCTTATTACAGTCATTTTTTTAACTCAATATAATGCATTAAAAATGATTTCTAGAAAATATAAACAGATGACATAAGCGGATAACACAAGCAGATGAGATGTTACTTATAATGAGCATAATTCTTTTTCACAAGGCTAAATTTCCTTTGCGATGAAACCGCAGAAAATAGGAGTGGACAAGCAAACAAGCACAAACCACTGACATACTTAGCTTCTCGGGGGAGTAGTTACCTCGTAATAATATATAAAAAGTCTCGGCAGTACGTGATGCAGTTTGCTCGCTCAGTGATGAAGTACCAGTTACAGGCGTTTTTTACGAGTTCACCTCATGAAAGCAAGCGCATAATATCTCGTGACGTCTCGTGCAACGTGCACCATCTTCCCAACGAAAATTTATATATTAACGCTCGGTATCTGCATTACGCCATTCTCGCAAGCGAGAATTTAGCGAGAAACTTATTATCCAATTATGAGCGCGTAAATCTGAATTTTTATTCGGTCTTACGCGGTAATTATTAGGCATGGATTCTTCGACCGAGAGAAATCGCCGTGTCTTGAAGTGATTTAACTATTGGGACAGATGTACCACTCCGTGCGAGGAGAAAGCGCGTATCCATCCGGTATTAGGTGTTAACCCTTTAATACTTAGTATACTTGAGGTCAACTCGATTCCTCAACTGCGTTTAAGTGTGCGGGTGGTCGGAAAGATCGCTGGTTATTTTAGCGTGCCTCTTCAAATCTCATTACCTAGAAGAATCGATAACTATCTATAACTATAAAAATATACGACGCTTGAATTTTTTTCGCTTTAGATAAAGAATTTGTCGTTTTAAACCAAGTATTTTGTCTCATCGTTTCCCTAGAATCTTCGCGACAATACTTTTGCGCTAAAATTGTGGAGCACCACGTACCGTGTATGCATATGTATAACGTAGTATGAATGAAACGAGAGTGAAATGTCGCTCGTCAGAATTTTCGCCGGTGTAAATGGATCAGTTCGGCAACGAACAAAGTGATTATTCAGCGGCTCGAAAATACCGCTGCGCGCGACCGCCGCGCCGGCCGGCCAGCTGAACGGATTAGAGTTAACTAGCATTGCAAAATGCTAGCCGGCGCGTATTGGCGAACCTCTTTCCCTCGTACACACGGTTCTACCATTTCTCCCGCCATGTTCACCATACCTCATTCCCGACACCCGGGAAACGCGCACTCGCGCCGTGCGATTAGAGCCTCTCGCGAGTGCCGCCGTGTACGTTCAGCGCGCGGACGTTACACGCGCATAAAGTCTATTGTGGACGGGAGCAGTTGGCCGTTGCATTGAATTAGCATCGGATTAGCCGAGTTTAGCCGGCCGTTTCTCTTCGCGAAGGAGACACGGTGCTCCGGCGCGGACTGTAAATTATGCCGTGCACGTGGAGAGAGAACATTTCGGCTCGACAACGGCGTTGGCGGCAGACAAAAATCTCCGCCTCGATACTCACGATACCTTTAATTAGCATACGACTCGGTCGCAACACCATGAGGAAGGGGGGAGGGGAGGGGAGGGGAGGGGCAGCGCGTTCGACGTGTTCTCGTCGCGGCTTGGCATTTTGATGACGTGCGAAATCGCCCGCCATCGATCGCGAACTATTCATACCACGAAATCAAACGTCGCGCATTGAGGATGACTAAAGCCTCGGCGGAGGGGAAAGATATCTGTTATATATACCATTGCAATCATTGTGAAGTAGAATGACATTCCAGTTCCTTGATCGATCATCGATTCAAAGTCGAGCCGCACGTAGATGCTGCTCTATTTACGGACATAATAAAATCGTTATTTGCCACTTATCAATAATGTCAAACCGCCGTGGCGATTGTCGCAGTACAGTAACTGAGCTTCTCTAGTCGGAGCTATACGTCTTCGTTGGTATCCATCGATTGCGACTTTGATATTGTATTCCCTCTTGATCCCTCTTCGCCTCAATCGCATGCGGTTTCGCGTTTGTTCCAAGACTGACCCTTGGGATTTCAATGATTCCGATAGGTCGGCGGCGATCCCTTTCTCCGATGACGCGAGCTCGGCTCGTCTTCGGCGTCGCAGAACCGGAGATCGGTAGGGATTCAGCACGTACGGATCGAACGTTCATGCAAAACGCGATCTGTGTGTGTTCGAGGAACAGGTGCGCGTGTATGCAGCCAGTCGATTAGACAACCGGGTGTCCGGCGAGCATGTCGGTCGGCAGAATTGCACGGTCGTGGTGTATGTAGCATAACACCGATAGCAGCGCCGAGCACGTATGCACCTACATTGCATACTACAGAGGCGCGTGGTATCGGCAATATCATCCCCCTCTTCCCCCCCCCCCCCCTTGTCCTCCTCTTTCTCTCTTGTGTGTGTGCGTCTTCTCAACTCTATATTCTCACAGTCACATATAGAGTGTAGCACCAGTCTCACATTTACATTTATAAAACATTTTGAATACTTTTTTTCTAATTTCTTAATTGGAAAATTTAATTAAGTGGCTTTATTATAACGTGGTAAAAAAAGTTATCCAATATCGAGAATAGGAAAGTGTATCGTTGTGGCGAAGATAAAAATAATTAGTGAGGCTTTAATTTTCAAATGACTTAAGGCAGATATTTTTGAGGCGATACTTTTAAATTTCCGATGACGCGCGTGGCTTAATCTGGAGCTAGTAGTACAGCCAATTTTTCATCGTCGAGAAAAGTGCAAATAACGGGAAACGCGTCTCTTCTGTACGCCCTATATATTAAACACGAGTGTAAAAGAAGTACAAGTCAGATACAACCAGTTCCCCCTCGATCGCATGGGGCAACCTAGCCAATTGATCAATCAAGCTCCTCGATATGTCGCGCGACGTGCAGCGAGTCCTCCGAGCGAGATTTTCCCGAGAAATCGGGCCGGCTTCCGAATGAACATCTCGGCGAAAGCGTACACGACACACCCGGTGGCGCGTTTATCTCGGCGGCGTGTAATTGCACGGCAATTACGGCATCCCGTAATTCGCTGTCAGTGTGATCGGTGCTGTCATTATCGCATACGCTCGCGAGAAATTCTGTGGATCATCACGTTTCCCGCGCGAAACTCGCTCGTGCCCTGTTCTCGTTTACGACTGGTATGATGCGGCGCGATTGATTTTCCCCGAGTCTTTTTTTCCCGCGGCATCCATGTCGGCGATTGTGTAGCGGCGCGGCCGCTTGGCTACATTGGAATTCCCGGAGTGGTCGTTCGTAACGAAGTTTATTAGCAATAACGCGTTCATTCGGTTGCGGTTTTCTCGCGAATATGTGCGATACGCTACGGGCAACATTTCTCAAACTTCCTCCCTGGTCAGAGCGCTCTAAGAGTTTGCGGTTTGTGAACTTACGTAACATAACGGTATAATTTATTGGGAAAAAAATTAGCGTTGAATTTTAATACTGACTGAAATAAAAGCCGTTCCGTCTTTTAAATTAATGATTAAATCAAACTTTGTATAGAAGGACTACTTTATTGAGAATCGGAAAAAAGTTTTATTATTTGAATTAATATTTATTAATGCATTTATATATGATTCCCTTCGAAAAGTGAAATAGATTTTTCGAAAAAGCTTGAGAACCTCTGCGAAGCAGAAAGTAAATGACTAGTTGCCATAGATTTATTAAGCGATATCGACGCATGTTAAACGATCCATGTAATCAGGTTTTTTTTTTCTTGTAGACGTGTTAGCCGTAAAAAGAAAAATCGTAGTCTGGATACGCCTCCGTGGATACGTAACATTGCGAATTTTCGTCTCTTGATTCAGAGCTGTGATTCGAGCGGCTTTACAATAGCCGGACGGCGGTGTGCAGACATAGATGTACGATAAGCGTATACAAATGGCCTATCCAGTCCGAAACGCGCGTTTGAGAGAAATTCATTTCTCCTGTCGCGGAGGAACCTGAAATAACACGGTCGATGATGTCACAGCTTCGTCACGTGAAACCAGGGTATGCGACACGTTTGCTTACGACTGGGAAATGCGGGATTCGCGATAACAGTGTGCCGGTGCACGCTTATACGAATGGTCTCTACCTAGCTTCCTCTTGTGCGCTACTTCCTCAACAATGAGATCTCTCTGTTCTTGGAACGATGACGCGTCTTACGTCGCCTACGAGAGCGCCGCAGGTGCGCCTTTATGCCTTGGACCACGTCGTATTTGCATACGAATGAGTCTTTTCGGGACCACGCGCACTCGTGGTGCTCGGAATTTCGGAATTTTTACGCGAGCCACGCGCTCGGCTGAGAGCGCACATGTAAAATATGAATGGAATACAACATAGATTCCCCACGTACATTCGTTATTAGTCGAACCACCTGCTAATTCATATATCTAGCTGCGATGCGATTCTTCTACGACGTATCTCGATATATATATATATATCTGTTTCGACGTTGCCGAGATTCTTCTTTCTTTAATAAAAATAAGCTTACGCTCCCCAAGTTTCCGAACAATCTGAAGTAGCAACTTTCCAGAAGTTTACTACAGTAATCCGCGAGATAAGCGTCGGGTAACTCGCTCTATCTTTTCGTGTTTCCGCGTAGGAAAATTTATCTTGGATATACCTCGAAAGAACGTCAAATGATAGATATAAAAAAATTTACAAACGTCGACGTAAGATCGTGAGAACAAAAAGTAGAGAGGTTCGCCCATTCGATGAGAAGCGATTGGACTGTTATTACACCCTATCGCTATGTTGAAATGTAAAACGCGAGGCGACGGGATATCGGGCGCCTCCGGGTCATCGAGTAGAACGGAGAGAAAAAGAGAGTAGTTAGATAGGCACGGAGAAAGTCTCCTGTGCATTTGCATCTGGAGAACGGGTTACAGGGAATACAGCTGTACAACTCGGCGATAAAATGGAATTTTACGAGAATTAATCAGAGGCAAAGGAATTTTTAACGACACGTTCCTCTTTTCTATATTGTAGTAATTAATGGATTCTATCATCGGAGTTATATCTGGATTTACATTTTCGTAAATCAAACAAGCCTCTCTTCTCAGAAGTTAAAGATGCAAGCATTATGTAACGCTTCATAAGCAAAACTTCACGTCGTCATTACTCAAAGTTGTAAATGTCCGTTCCGCATCATTGGCTCACATAGTCGCGCGTTCGATATAACTCCATGGACATTAATTACACGGCTTGAGAGGTATATATCGCAAAAACTGCAAGAATATCGACAATTCATCATGCTCGAATCGCCGATAGTCTCGATGCGCAATTTCCTTCGGGTTTTTTTCCTTTCGTTTTTTTTTTTCTTATTTTTTTTATTTTCCAAACGCGCGTCGATGTTACGTCGAGACGCGTTACGAGGCAATGGCCAGTTTGATTTTCTCACGATATATGGCGTCGGCATATAGGCAGACCGCATATCACGAATTCGCCGAGTTATCAGAGATTGCAAAGAGAGCCAGTCCGGGAGCTTGACTAGGTTCAGAAAGCATGAAGCGCGCCGTGCTCGTTGAAATCCATTCGTGCATCTGCGCGTCCTGAATAGCCGCCGTGGCAGCGTTCGACTTTTGCAACCGCACCTCTCGGCATTTCCTGGTTCGCCGAAGATACCTAAAGGCATCGGCATTTAGACGTGCCGATCTAGGCGTAGCGTAGAGGGAGTACGTTGTTTCGTTTTATAGACGATAATTCGGTCCGTGATTACGACCAGTCGCTCTTCTCGATGTTGTGTAACGATAATTTGGGAAATACATCGCGAGACATGATAAAAATGAGGCGCAAGTCTATTGTATTCGAAGTCTAGGATAGATCATTGTATTTGTGAAACTTGCATACGTACGCGATACGTGTATGTGAGAAATCAATAGACATAAACAAAGATATATAGTAAACATTAATATTATTTGATAAAAATTATAAATTATAAAAAAAATATAAATTATAAAAAAGTAATACATGATTTTAGTATACATATAGTTCCATGGGTGAGAGGGAGGGGCTGATCGCGTGATATCATTGGATTAATTTTTCGATAGTTTTAAATGAAAATGTAATGAAAACTATTGTGACTTTTATTTTTTTTATTATTTTTTTTTATATCAGAATTTTTAGGCTCTCCATTTTTTTTAATAAATTCAAATATTTTATTAAAATATAGCAATTGTGCATTTAGTTTGCGTTATGCCCTTTCAGTCTTGCTTCTAATAATTTTTTACAATATAAACACCCAAGGCATTCAACCATTAACCAGTATATTGAACTGAGTTGCGGTTTTACAAGCTGTATGCAGTCAGTAAAATATTGGCGTTGCGTTGAAAGAGGAAAGGAGAGAGAATGAGAGTTGTTTCCTCTGTTCTCCTCCTCTTTTTCGTCAATCAATCTATTAACTGGAAAAACTTGAATGTATAAAATTCGCGCCGTTTTCGAATATACACGTATTTGCTGTGTCGATCAAACATTTTTCTATGGTCACACGTTTACATATACGTTGCGTGACCGGTATTTTACGTATGAATGTATGCTTGTTGTGCTACAGCACAGGTACAAAGATCGGTAACGGGACATACGAGTTTTCCACATTGACAGTTTCTTGCTATTTCGCAGTAAGAGTTACAATATAATAGTCGTTCTGATGACTAACCATTTGCATACATGAAAAATAGGCTTATCAATGATTCTTATGGTACATACAATCGGACTTGTTTAGTTAGATTATAATCGTTGAATACTCACGGCGAATTTATGTGTAGTGTATACGAACTCTAATTTTTATTGCGAACTGTAATTTAATTTAAAATTCAACATACAACTGCATACTTCGTGCAGATTGCCGCGCGTATCTAAATTGTTGAATATTTCATAACGTTCCTTTTTTTCTTTACAATTTTTTTGTTCCGTCGCTTTTTTATTATACGGCCATTAAATTAAGTGTTTTGTCTCTATTAATAAATAATTAAATTATTTTGTTTATTATTTTGTTTTGAATAAAATTCGGAAAATTTTAAAGTTGAAAATGAGAGAGAAACGTTTTGCATTGAAAAATTGTACTTGTCTTATGAAAATTTTTATAAGATACTGTATAATGAAGGGACAAAAAAGACAGTTTATCAAACGCCCGGTGTTCTTTCAACTATTTGCCGCAATTAATTAACTGAAAGATTGATAAATAAATAAAAAAGTGCCTAAATCTATGCTTCGGTAAAACCACATAGTGAAATCGACTCTATCGCGCAGTTCGAACGGCTGGTTAGACCGCGATCAGCTTAGAGCAACCACACCACATCGGCGGAAGTGCGAATGCTCGCAGCTGCTGTTTTAATCTGTTCTTCTCTTTAATCTACCACTTGTAGGTATTTACGGATTCGATGCATCCATGATGCATCCCGTTAATTCCACCTGCAGTATATCCTGCAGTATCTTTACTTTATCGCGGCTTTTACGTTACCTTTTCGCGCTTAAACACGATTTGTCGTTGAGTTTACATATCGGCGTATTATCGCAACATTTGCGTCATATTATAATATTTAATAGCGCGATATCGCGCTATTATTACGTTTTCAAATAGGCATAGGTATGCACAATATCATTCCGACGCCCTCTGAAGGCGCATTCACGTGATTCCGCACGGATTTGCGTTTCCCGGTGGATACTATGTTAATTAGTAATCAATCCGTCGCGAGTAATAAGGGTGATCCGAGTGACTGCTATTATGTCCATACGCGCAGGCCATGATGGGTGAAATTGTTGGTCGTGTTGCGGTAATATGATTATAAACTGCTGACGCGGAAGAAGTGCATCGATTGACTGACGGCGCACTAGAAACCGACCGCCCTCTTCGCGAACACGAGAATATCAGTCACGATAATTATCAATCTGAGCATTAATGTCAGTGGAACGACGACGTGACGTCTCCTGTGACTTTCCTCGCGGCGAGCGATTAAATTTCGAGAATATGTGAAAGTAGAACTGGATTTACCCTCACGTTTCTTTCAACGGTGGCCTATTTAGTCGAATCAAAGTCGACATTTATTGTCGGACTTAATGGGATATCTTCCCTGCGTGACATTTACTATGAGAGACTAACGTGCGGTAAGACTCTCGGAATGATGTGCTTACATAGATCCGATTAATAAATACACAGGCTATGTATTTGTGAATATTAGAGATTGTTATAGATTGTTTGACGACAAATCGTGCTATACAGATTTATCGAGCGTTGACCGTGTCGTGGTAATGAACCACCTGCACTTTGACGGGCTACCCTATCGATGCGCCGCTAAGGGGACGGTGGGCGGAAGTTATGAAAGCCCCGAGGGTTCCGTACTATTCGGGGGTGGTAGGAAGGGAGACATATTAGTGGCTATATTACGCTGTTCCCAGTTTGTCGTTCACTGGCGGTATTATGACAACCAACAACTATGTCTCCGGTACTATCCACCGCGCGTCATCCTGGTATAACAAGCGTCGCGATACATCCGTCAACCAGCGTGTCTCCCGTGCTAGCCCGCTTTTGCTGACACGTCATGCATTAGTAATGCATTACTCGTTGGTGCGGACGAGAGGCACAGCTTGCGGAGGTATTTCCACCGGTGGATACTCGTTCGAACTCCATCGCGATGCCGCGCATTTGCTGATGGAAATTAGGAATTAATGTATGCGACAATTACGGATGCATGAGGCAATGAGGAACGGCGGAATGTATATTCTGCGGAATATAACGATAAAACTTTCAGCGCAGGCTGTATTCGTCACGGTACTTATCGACTCGTAATTTTCGCCAAATTACCACTCGGCTCGCTCCGTCCTCGCGCGAGCGTTACAGCGCGATATTCGTCCTGACGAACTCCGGCGTCGTTGTCATAAAGCATCACTAACGCATGCATTCGGCCGCCACGGTCTACGACGATCGCGATGCATGCAGATGTATATGACAAGGGTTGCGCGCTCGCAAGATCTTACTGCTACAAAGTTGGTGTATCGCCGGCGTAACACGGCATAAACACGTCGCCGTTGTATCTTGTTCCTTAGCGAGCGCAACGGCAACCAGTCTATCTCCTCGACGACGGCAAGATGATCCCGTTCCCGCGGCTATACGGGCCCGTAGGATGAATCATCACGCATCGAATGCGCTATTACCTTTACGCTCAGATGTTCACGCGCACTTGTCGCGATGGCGGCGGATAATATCAGCACATAGTGACTGAACGCGAACGTGTCTATTTCGACGATATATACCCGTTCATTTTGACGAGCGCACCGTCGGCCGTCGGGGTTCCTTCGGCGAGAAGTGGTGCCATAAATATAATCGCTTAAACGCTATATATATGTGTGTGTGTGTGTGTGTGTGATTTCTCTCTCTCTCTCTCTCTCTCTCTCTCTCTCTCTCTCCCCGCGAATGTTGAAGCCATCCATCCTGTCGGGACGGCAGGTCCGGGGACTTCCGCTCGCAGGCACTTGTGACGGCTCTCATCTCACGTTTGATATACGACTATAAATGCGTTCGCCCGTGTAATATGCAAACGGGAGGCTTAACGGGTAATATCATGACTCGGCTTGTCCTAACAAGCTTCTGACCCCTCGAGTATCAGCGTAAACTTGCTCCTTCGAACATCGCGCATACGACAAACGTAGCGCATCTGGCTGGTCGTAGTGAAATGCGTCCTGAGAGAATTCCGATATCGTCCGCTTACGTCGAGATTATTATGCGCCACTCTAATAGGCCGCTATGCGTTCGTTCACGAGAACGTTTCTTTCAACTTAACAAGGACGATATTTTACATTATGGATTGATATATTGGATCAAGGAAGCGCATTTCTTAAATAAATCTTTGCTACGTTGCGTTTAGTCGTTTCTTAGAAGTGCATAGCGTACAGGATCGATAAATAATGCGTAATTGAGCGTACTTGAGCGTATTTGAGCGAGCAACTTATTTTTATCCGATAAAAGAACGATAAAGCGAACGGTAAGCGGATTCGCCCTCGAACGTTCCCGTTGCACACCTTGCGCCTGTAAATTCTTACGAGTCGTAAAACTGGCGGGGCGAAAGTCGCGCTAGTCATACATACCAGCGTGACAGCTGCGTGAAATGCCGCAAACGATAACGAGAGTACGTCATGACTGTCGCGAAGCGCAATTTCGGAGGCACATTCGACCAAACTTTCGACTAAGAAGCTTGTAAATTAGGTAATCGCAAAACGCATACGTTATTGTAATAATGTAACATCTGCGTTTGAGAGAGCAAAAGCTGGAAAGTCTGAAATATTACAAACGCAAGAGATAATAATATTCCATGTATTCCATAATATATTCCAGAGCCTTTGTTTCTTCTTTGTGTTATCTTTTTTCTTTGCAATTAAATATATTAGAATTTTCCCGGTTAGTGAGTCTTGTTTTTATACGCGAAGCGTACATCGAGCGCTCGACACACAATGATTCAAAGTCAGTAATTCTCTGTGCACGGGAGAACTGTTTTATATTTAATCATCGTAAGGTGAGGCGCTGGTGAAAGGTACGAAAAGCGATGTCATTTTCTACGATAGACAACGACCTAACTGAGCTCAGTAATTTATAAGGCGCGTATTTCAGGACTGTCAGAGACGTTAATGAAATTCGTGCATTGTGACATTTCCGTGAATCTGCGAGGTGGTGGGGGAGGGGCAGGGGTATGCCGACCGCGCTTTCATTGCGCTTTAAAGTCAAAAGATCTCGAGCGATGTGGAGCATCGAAAAGACAATGAGCCATGAAAGTCGAGTGAAATGATGATGGTGTTCTAGTCTTAATGGCACCAAGTGACGACGCGTAAGAGCTTCAGGTCACTCCTCTAGAGGCATAAACAAGATGTATAAATTTTCCGATTCTCCTTCCTCAACATAAAATTCCGTAACTTTGCTTTTACAGCCTCGCCACGAGCCACTCCAGTCTGAATATTATACCTGCAGTTAAATCATTTACAGAAAGAACTTTTGAATCCACTGTCATCGTATAAGTGTCATCGTATACGTGAAAGTAAAGACAAATGGAATATATTAATATATTAGATGGAATATAGAAGAAGATTAACAGTTATATGGGTACTGTGCGAGATATAAAGAGGAAATAGATTTGAGTGGCGCCTTAAATGGTATATAATAGAATCGCTACTGCAATTTTGCCGGTACATTGCCCTTCTCGCATATCTTATTCGGAATTTATAATCCAAATAAAAAGTGAATAATGTGAATAATGTGAAAGTCTCAAGGTATTCTATTCTATTCTTAAGTTTATTATAAAGTTCACACACAAAGAGGTAGGTTTAAAAAAGAGAAATGATGAGAAACTCGAGAAAGAGAATATCATTATGGTCGAGCCGAAATACAATTTTTAACTACGCATTTCTATTTCATTTATGACTGAATATATTCTACCGCACTTCTTTTATAATGTTCCGCCAGGTGTGGAGACATTTACCTTCACGGGTGCTCGGTATCACCCGTAAACTCTGAGAGGCGATCCTCATCGTTACCCATAAAGTCTCAAAATTGCAACGCGTACGAGGCTAGTTCAACGATGACGGAAAAGTTGGCTTTATTTAGTGCCGCGAACCCCACACGTATGCATCGTAAAATTTATGAACGATCGATGCGGCTTGTTCAGCAAGTCCATTCACCGACGTTTCGTCTAGGAAGATCTGCGATGGGAGTTCACGTATGGTATGACTTCTTTTTTTTTTTATGCTTTTTCCAACATTTAGCGTCTTCCCGCCCGTAAAAGAGATTGGCTTTAACTTATGCGGGATTTTGAACGGCATTTAAAATTCTCTGCGTCAAAAAACTTCGATCGCGATCCGGTCTTATCTCGCTACATATCACCGTGTATATAGCTCCTTTTTTATTTACCTTTATATAAGTTTTCTCTCCAAGTTTTAACGCGCTCTTTCTTCGTATCACGTCGTGTTACTTCTTGTCGGTTACAAATTTACAATGTTCATTCTCAACCGTAGTTAGACTTTTCGGAAATATACTTACCTGCCCTTTGTTTGTATTTTTTTAAGTCGAACTTGCGTCACGTTGAGAAAGCTTTCTACTTGAAACGGTAAGAAAGTCTATTATCTTCGTTCCTTTTTCTCCGGCATTCCCAACATCTGTTTCTGCAACGGCATCCGCCTTTCAGAGCATTCGACTCCTAACACACTCCCTACACAACCTTTACACTCGGTCAGAGTTTCGCAATCTTCTTCTTGTCTTCACGTATTCGTAAAAGAAGCCTCTCGAATGTTGCGAACCTTTAGACAGACACCTGTTCTCTGGGCGTTTCTTGACCGGATACGTTAGCGGTGCTAACGTATGTTGCATTTGGAAAGTTAAACTCGTATCAATTTCAGCATCAAATATCTTTGATGCTAGAAACAAAATTTGACGTCCTATTCATACCTGTCAGAATCTGACACGGTGGCATCACTCGTCCCCGTGAGTGTCGTCGCGCGTGTCGCTTTCGAAGTTTAGGATAAAGTTAAGCGGCCGGGCTTTATTGAAATTTCATCTCGGAGCGTGGCGCACGAAAGTCGCGAGAGCGATTCTCGATCTTTCCGCGACCGTTCCCAACCGGGCCTTCGGCGAACTCGGGAGAAGGGACGTCTCACGCGAGATTAACTTCTCATCTCTTCCTCTCACGTGTTTACGCTCGCGTGTCTCTCGCGTATGTACGCGGTACTTGTCCGTGTGTACGTGAGCGCGTCTCGAAACGAGATCCGGCGACGATGAGGATCGACCGGCCGACCGACCCACGTGGTGGATCACCCACGCTTTCGCGCCTAACGACAGTTATGGGTGTAAACGGGCATGACGTTAGCCGCCACGCTCTCTACGGATCGTTAAGACCGACCCCCCGGCGAGCGATCACTCGCGAGACGAAACGGGTTTCGAGGACGAGCGAACTACCGGACGTGCAGGTCGAACCACGTCGTTAGCGATACTCTTCTTCGTGCACGACGAAACCAACGCGAAGCCACGCTATCGTGGTTCTCGCTGTCACGGACGAGGTTGTACCCGATCGGATCAATCTGCTCTCTGGAAAAAATCGACGAAAGATTTTTCGCATCTCTTTCTTTTTTTTCTTTTTCTTTTTTCGTTTTTTTTTTCTTTTTTTGGAGGGGACAGAATCGTCGCTGCAAATTATGAATCTTCAACTCCGTCGCAACGACAGATAGATTAAATATGCAAAGTTACATTATTTTGTGGCGGTCCTCTCAACGACATCTTTTTTCGCCATCAGCACATCGTGGACAACGCTCCTCACCAATGCCACAATTTATTACATGGCGCGTGATTGCTGGCAGATAAAACAAGATTCCGCGAACTTGTCCAATATCAAGATGATGGAGCGAGAGTACGATTTCTTATCGGATCAAAATTAGGTCTCCTTGCGCTCCGATCCGTAGCAACCAGTTTTGTATTTGAATAATATCTTTCGATTCGCGATCGCCCGCGCCGCTTCGTTTCCTCTTCGTCGGAAAGAACGAGGCTCACGACGATGGCGGGTTCGTGCGCGCATCGCCTCTAGATAAGATAGTCTAAATAAATAATTGAACGTCCAGCCGTTAGCCGGCCCCGGGCGAGGGTGTTGATAACCCCGGGGTGAAGCGAAGCCGGTCCCGAGTAGACTTTATCGCGTATCTGTCCAAGTTGTACGGCCCGGGATGTCCTAGTTTACGGCAGCGTAAATCGGATGCCTCCGTAAACACCAAAAAGTTAAACCCTCGTCTCTCGTGCGGCGCCGCGCCATTATCGGATGCGAAAACGGGAACGGAGAGGCATTCGTCTTGCGCTGGAAATAATCACAAAGACCTGTTTCTCGTAAGTTACACGCCATATCGAAAGCTTTGCACACGATTTCCGATATCATCGAGTTTCTCTTATAGAGTTATTTTACAACCACGTGCTCTCTTATTAATTTGCCTCTCAAAATTACTCGCGATAATCAAGTTTTGTATTTTATTTTATAATTTTACAGTTAAGATTTAATCGAGTTGTACATTTGAAGCTGCGCATTAGAACGAGAGAAACAAACTTTTCGTTTCTTTTACAAATAAAATTGTCAACTCCAATATCGCTTCTTTGCGAGTTTGATTGGTAAATCCCGGAGGGACAGGATGTCCATACAAACTTGCGTGGCTTTAATGATTGCCAAGGGAAGGCTAGGTAGCATACGGTTTCATCATACGATCGTTAAAAGTTTATGGCGTTTCCTGAATGGATACGGTATAGGGAAACGCATCGGCGGCGATAACGATTCCGCGAGTTGATCGAGCATTGCCTCGTCGCATAAAAGCGGAAAAGAAGAGGATTCATGAATCACATTAACCGTTAAGTAATTTATAACGTCCGTGCGTATTTTCCGGGCTGAACAGTTATCATTATTTCAAGCTGTACGTCTCGCAACATGACGAATTTTATGCTATTCAGCGAAAACACGACCGGCTGTCGGTGACTTTTGTAATTAAAATACGACAATAACGCGCTAATTTGACGTAAAAAGTTCGCGTCATATCGCTCGTCGGCGAAGAAAATTGCAGGATAAACGACTTCGAACTGTTGCACGTGATCCTGGGTAGTACGCCGGTATAAATCACGAACGATAAATTATCCCCCATGACACCGGATAGAAAACCTAAATGCAGATTTTCCCAATCTAGCACGGGGGCTTAACGCGTTTAATCGTTTGATGCATTACCTTGGTATGTAGCGAAGACCGTTTAAGCAAATAATAGTTATTCCGGCGAGATCCGAACGCTCGGTGAAAAGGGATACGTGCATCGATCATCCGTAGGTCGTGCGCGCGGACACTTCCGGTAGTGTCGGCCGGATCATCGATCTAGATCATCGCATCGGCGCCAATGCCATCAGTACCAACAGGCACTCAATGGTCGTAGTTAAAATTAATCACAGCGTACACGGCTATCATTGCGTGTCGATGGAAATGCGATTTGATAATCTCGCTTGGATACGCGAATTCGGAGCAATCGCGAGTCGAGTAATTGCAATTATGGCGTATAAGTGACTCCATGTGTGTATCTACGATTAATTCAATTAAATCCTCGGCGTGAGATTTAAAAGATCGCCGATCGATTCGCGTCGACCTCACGAGAGCCGAATTTTCACTTACTCAATTTGGCGATTTACGAAGGATCGGCGTTATTTAGAAAATTACGTAACGATGAGGACGCGGCCCTTCGTGCGCTGATTCATTAAATCCACTGAAATTTATTAATTCGAAGTGGAGTAAATAGAACGATAAATCATCGACCTTTCGCTCGTTTCCGACCGAGCTTAAATTGTCGACACAACCTCGTCGTTTCGGTCGATGATAAACCCCCGATGCGTTTCAAGTATAATTAATTATGACGTACACAGTTGCGCGCTCGTGTGTCGATGTCAGCGATCATGTGAGCACGAGTGATAATTACAAAAAGGGTCACGCAAGATTAACTAGATTACCATCGAGATTGGCTCCTGCGTGGAATCGCGCATGAATAATGATTTAAAGACTCTGGACATTCCGTTCGTGCGACTGAATAATTCAGCGGGCTCGGTTTCTTCGCTAATTCGTTCTAAAATTCCGGGTGGCGCGATTGTAACGCGCGCTACGCGCGATAAATTATTACAGTTATAATTATCTTGGTACGGTATACACTTTTGATGAGTTGATCGCGTTCTCCGATATATTCCGAGTGTAAAATTAATTACGAACCGCACGAATTCTCGCATGTCGATGATAATGCACATAATGCGTCGAGCGAGAATTAATACGAGAGTTGCACACGTACACACATGCCGCGATTAATCGCGCCTAAACCTTCTGTTTGATCTTGCCTGCGGCGTCAATTAAGTCGGATGCGGTTCGAAAACGTATTGCGTTTAGAGGCAGACAGTTTCGTACGTTCCATCTCTGTTTCGCTAAAGTCTTAAGCCGGAGACCCTGCGAACTCGCTTGGGCGTAGCAAAAATATTGGGTAAGTCATATAACTTGACGGATTATTCCGCTAATTCGGCCTGAAATTCGATTAAAGCTTGATGCCGTGATCCTCTTATCTCCGGAGACCCCCGAGGAATGGTAATCCGCGCGTGCGAATAAACTCGCTGCATTTGTGATATAACGAGACCTCACCGTTGAGAGGTCAACCGGAGGAAACGGGAGGAGAACGGCCGTTCCGTTTCCTCCCGTACGCGGCATAAAGATATTACGGTTTTTCCGTTTTTCTTTTTCACCAAGCAGTTTCACGCAGCTTGTGTGACTTATCGGCATTTCACGCGGCTTGTGTTTTAATTAACATTTCGCGTAGATTAAACGACTCTCGCGGCATGAGTAACGCTCTTCTTCTGTAATTAGAAAGTGAGACGCCGCGGCCGCGGCGTGTAATGTTACGAGGTAAATCATAAATATCTCCGGTATCGCGGATATTCGGCCCGGTGTGGACACACGTAATATTATTCAAATATATACGACCCTCGACATACTTCCAGCGCGTAGTAAACGTATGTGCGACGTGCGGGCGGGAGCGCGTGTGCGTGCACATGCACCCGCGTCTACTCGCGCGAACCACACAAACAACAGGGAGAACATTGTAATGGATGTAGTGTACGATACCGAGCTAACATTCTTTGCGTATTCCGCTTCATAAATCGCGACGAGAAACCGCGTTCGAGGTATTTGCGCCGTGGCATCGGTTTTTAGACACAGTTATTAATCCGTATCTCTTATCCGCCGTTTGCTTGACGGCGCAAATTGTACATCAGACATTTTACTGCTTTTACGATATTACTAACATTACGTATTATTATTTGTATTACCGGAGGTAAACAAGAGAGAAAAGCGGTGAAGCACTACACTTCGCAAATTGCTCGTGCTTCGCACAAATTGCGAGTGACTTTAAGTTTAATTTATGGCAGCACGGGCGATACCTTTTTTTCTTTCTGTGGCCATCTTTTTGTCTTAGAAGATCTCGCTAATTCTGCTCGTAATAAACTAACGAGCAGATCAAATCTTAGGAAGAGCGATTTGCTCACCACGTGTAACATACTTTGCCGTACGGTTTCTTGACGCGTGATAAAACACAGTCGGAAACGATTCATCGGGAGACGTGATATACGACATTATATCAATCTTTCTCTCTCTCACGTTATACCAGAAAAAAAAAACGCCACCGGCTAACGAACCTCTCCTTTTTGTTTATGTTTCAGGTGAGTCATTGTTGCAAAAAAGAGGCGTGCTCTTCATGCACACTGGACGGCGCTGCTTTTGTAAGATGAGAGTTATAAAGTCTGCCAGGTATGTAATACCGTAGAGGCTATGCATATACGTTGCAGTTTATTTATAAACGCTGAAAAATTTATTCAGATTTTAGACGCAATGTCGCATTGTAGAACAACCGCGCGCGGTTTAATTACACTTATAAGAATATGGAAATTTTTCTCATTTTTATACGTATATATATTTATTTTGTATTTTTTGGTATATATTTTATGATATGTAACGTTCTTCATTGTATTTAATCACTAGTAATTTTGTAAGGTAATATGAACGTGCTTTTCCCAAAAGAACGAGCTTTCGAGCTGCCTGGCATAGTTGAAAAACTTAAAGTAGAACACTAGCTATTCTACATGACTTTCTCGCAATTAATTCATGAACACTGAAGACTGAAGTTTTCTTAAGAATTCACTACCTTCGTGTAACGTAACTTTGTCGCTTGTGCTAATATCCACGCCTCTGCATCTAGAATTTTCTTATCCACGAGTCGGATAAATTTTTTTGTGACTAAGAGAGATTTTCTTCCGTATTTTATGGCGATATTTATCTATAAAGTAAATCACGGACTAATGCAATTTTTTTGTTGAAACTATTAATACACCTCGTTACGATCACTTTCATTTTATCAAGTAAAATAAATATGAATTAAAACAAAAGTAGCACGAATTTTTTTTTCGTCACGAGAAAATCCTGAAGTTTTTTATACGAAACCCTCATAAATTTCTGAATGAAGAATATATGATTTTTTGGAGAGAAAATAAAATTGGATCCCAATTAGATTCCAGAAACTTTTCTACGGACTGCTCATGGATTTTCCAATCAGAATGATTTTTTGTGGGCGGAAATTGAACTGGATCCCAATTGGATTCTATAAAATTTTCTGTGCGGAATTTTTACCAATTTCAAAGTCAGAATCTATAATTTTTTTTTTTTTAAATTGGACTGTATCTCAATTAGATTTTTAAAAGATTTTCTATATATGTAGATAAAAATAACCAGAAATAATATTGTATGAGGATATTCATGGTTGACGAATGTACAAAGTTTAGAAAATGCAAATACTTTGATGTGCAAATTTCTTAAATGGATCTTCAGGAAGCGGCGTTTGGAACGCACTCGAAATTTATCGGATTATCATTTTCTCTTTATTGCGTTACACCGGTTTATCGCATAGAGCAAAGTAAATATTTTCGCATGACCTTCTTTTAATATGGCACCACGGAACATACAGTCATTCTGTATTTCTAGTCACGTTTGCGACAATTTGTACCGTTTCTCTCCAGGGTTCTGCGAATCGTGATGCAGCACCTGGCAAATTAAACATTTATTTATATCATAAAATAAAAACACATGTGAACATACACGACAATGTTTTTTTATTTTTTTATTATGTAGAAATTATTTTTGTTTCACTTGCATTCTTCTATATTTAATTTATATTAATAAATTTTAGCAAATAAATAATAAAAATGTTATTAAAATCATAATAAAATGGAAAGGCGTCTTATTAGAAAATTCTATTTTATAAATTCCTATGAGTTTCTCCAAGCATTGCTTGATAAATTTGCTGTTAAATTAGAATCGTGAAACGTTTCTCTGATGCCTGACACAATCGATGCGACAGTGCAGAGATTCAAAGGCTAAAAACTTTCGCATTTAGGTAATCTCGCGTCAGTCAAGGAAAGACGGTACAAGCAAATTGGAGTCGGATGCTCTTAACTCTTCTTACTTAGAAGGGAAATCGGATAGACAGTTACGAGATGCAAATTGCATACCGTCGCATCAGAATTTATAAGCTTAGTTAGCCTGTAGTTGTTCTTTATCCGTCTTCTTCTTATATTTTCTCTTTGACAATCTGTACGTTCTATATTAATATAAATCACGCTCTAGATTCGTTGATGTTTGATTTTTACGTTAAAACTTTTAATACAATAGACATTTCATCAATTGAAGAACAAATTACGAATAATAAACATTTTCTTCTTTTAATCTTATAGCGCACTTTACATTACTTCACTGTGATTCGAACAAGAATAATGATTAATAAAAGTCTTCATAATCAAGATAAGGAAATTCCATTATCGCCGTTAATCGCGTTTAAATACGCTGTAAAATAAATTATTGCTCCATGGATTGTGAAAATGGATTGTGTAAGAAGAATTTACAAAGCGTGTAACATAATTTCGAGCAAGATTTAAGAAAATGAGTTAACGACGAGGGAACGAAAAGATTTCGGAAAAATTTCTGGATTTCAAAATTTAGTGATCGGTCATATACTTGACTTCCCTCATGCTCGCGGCCAATTTTCACTCTACGCTACTTTCTACAAAGAGCTCTCAGATTCCCGCCGTAGTACGTACTTTTAAGGTTTGCCAATATAAAACTCTCCAAAGTAGAACTTTGCTACATACAATCAGATTGAAATGGAAAGTATTATCGTGCAAACTTTCACGTAGATTCGCTCGCATAGTTCGTATCCTTTTATGGCAACGTTATAATATATTCTTTCCAACGATCGATTTCCGAAAAGGATCGACTTATCAATTTCATTTCTCTCGATATTAATTTTAAAGGGTATACGCATTCGTTGGCGTATTTGTCAACGTCTACTTCGAATTCCAACATAAATTCTGCTGCGTCAATCTGTCGCAATTCTACTAGACAACATTTAATGAATAATTTTTAGAGTGCAATTTGACAAAATCATGAATCAGCAAGTTCGATGCTTACTCAGCAGGTTCCTTCGTCGAGTCTCGACTCATCTTCCGCTTAGGTATTCCACCCTCGGGCTCTCTTATCCTGATCCACGAAGTATCCCCTTGTCCTGGGTCGACAGACGTCGCTCGATTTTACCGGCTTTATATCTCTTTCTCGTCTCAATTTTGTTCACTGCGAAAAGCCAAGACCGTTTGACAATTTTCACTCCCCCACCCCCGATAACATCGATCAGAGTACCCGTGCAAGTAGTCTGTCATTATAAATATCTATCTATCGTGCACGATGTCCTGTCGCGCGATACTAACCGCGCGATCGAAATTGATCGGTTATACGGATCACATGAGTCAAGATAAGGACACACGACGCATCGGTCGCATTGTGGACCTAGCGCTGCAGCCAGGGAAAACCGACAGAAAGGGAGAAAGGGACAGGCAGGTGGATACAGAATCTCGTTGCGCGATTCGTCAGGCAGACCGCAACAATGCATCCTTGTCGGTGATTAGATGTAGACGGGACGATAAGCGAAGACATCGTTGCTGAATAATCAACCGACCGAGTTCTCTCTCTCTCTCTCTCTCTCTCTCTCTCTCTCTCACCCTCCCCCCTCCTCCGCAATCTCTTTCTCGCTTCTCTCGATGCACCACGGTGGCTAGGCAATGACATCGCGCTTGGCTGCGCTGCGATGCGCCGACACGTTGCAAATTTGCACCGCCTTGAACGCGGTGCGCCGACCGCGGTGCGGCCGCGGCTAATGTGTATCCGGGTTTCCGGGGAGGGATAAGAGAAAACGAGCAACAAGGAGGAAGGAGGAGAAGGAGGTAGAAGATGCGTTTCTTGGCGAGAAAAGGAGAGAGGAGGAGGAGAAGAAGTGGAGAGAGAGAGAGAGAGAGAGAGAGAGAGAGAGAGAGAGGGAGGGAGAAGTGCACTTTAGCCAGAAAGCGTTTGCTAACATTGCGGCAGAATGCGCGTGTGTACTCTTCAAATGTGGATGCATATACATGTACATTTGTTTCTTCCCCTCGGCGAACGCTCGCGCGAGGGAAACTGTGGGAATCGTCGTAAGTCTTCGAACCTTTTTCTATTTCTCTTTTCTTTTCTTTTCTCTCGCAGTGATTAGACGAAGCGCCTGTGTCGTAAGTCGCGATTGCCAAGTCGCATCCTCGCCTCTGTCTGTCTGTCCATCTGGCTGGCGCTCTTTCTCGCCGATGGAGCGTGACTCCGATATTTATCTCCTACGCGGGCGCGACGTTTATTTATGAGTGCGAGAGAAAAACGGAATTGCATTATCTCCACCGATGTCGCTGGAGCCCGCCAAAATACGTTCTTAAGTTTAATAGAATGTAGTAACTTCGACGGGGATGTAATAGTCTCCGGAGAGAAGAATGAAAAAAGTATTATCACCGGGGATATCAGAATGATGAAATGCAACCTCTTCCTGAAATACACGATCATAATCATAAATATCTTGATATTAAATCTTTCTTTATATGTGTATGTGTGTATATATATATATATATATATATATATATATATATATAAAATAAGAGTTATTGAACATTAATAATGAATGCTGTTTAGTACTAATTGAATTAATCGCTATAATGCGCCATTAGATGATTAATCAATACGCTTGACCTAAATTGCACGCGCTGTCAATTGGCCGTGAGTGCACGTTGATATATTTTATTATAGCGTCCGCTGCTTGATAAATTATAATTAAATGTCTATACCTGTGATAGACGTAGAATGATACGAGCATAATCGAGAAGAGACAGCGGAGAAATCACGATATACACAGGGCTGAAATTCGAGTTCCCAGACAATGATGCTTTTGTAGTTGCAAACCTGATGGAAACCTCCGCGTGGCAAGCTATCTCCTGACCTTTCGGCTTCCTGCACCGCTAACCCGCGTTGCATCGCGGTGGTCGTCGCTATACTTTCTCCTTCGCAAACGAATTAAATACTGTGAGATGCTTCTGACATTCCCGCTCGTTGACTGGAATGCTCACCATTTGTTGGCCCGTTCAGTCTGCAAATTTACGACAGAACCGTACGTTTTTTTTTTATATATGAAATGTAGCAGTGCGAAGTACATCACGCCCCTCCCCCCTCTCTCTCTCTCTCTCTCTCTCTCTCTCTCTCTCCAAAACGAGTATTTATGAGAGAAAAGAATTTAGGAATACAGCTCATTAAGGATGCCATTGAACCCCGCTTCATAAACTATACGCATTTCGATGGATGTTGCATTAAGATGATATAATTATAGTCTAACATTTCGCGAACAACTTGACGAAAGCCCGCTTGCGGATGACAGTGCGATCGATCGTATCCGATAGCATAAATCACCATGCGATGTACTACGTGTTGTACGTTATAGATTAGCGTATGCATTGCCGTGGGTGTGCAAATGAGGTAATAAATGAGGCGATTAAGTTTTCGCCGCAAAGAAGCGCCGTAATGACGCGGCGAGCGAGCGTGGGTCTCGTAATTATTCACGGATCTTTCGCGCAATAGGTCGCGAACCGGAGAAAGGTCGGCGAGAACGATCGACAAATTATTTGCCTCGAAAATTATTTTGCGCTGCTCGTTATTAGAAATAGTCGCCGAAGTCTGATCAGTAGTCTGATCGTAAATCAGTCGTGCGTAAGACCGACTGCGTGCAAGAGGACAGACTATCTTTTCGAACCGAATCGCACGAGCGAAACGTTCTGACTGCATGACCGATTAACGTGCGACTAATAGGTCATTAATTTTTCATCCGCGCGGCGCGATGTAATCGCCGTTCCCATTTCAGCTTTTACCATCTACCCTGTCTCTCCGCGGCAGATGCGCCACAAATTGTCGGCCTCGTCCTGAAAATCGAGATCCCGCGACGACGATTCGCCTGCCGGAGCGTCGCCGAAGATAAAGACGATTTGATTAAATAGATACGCCGGCGTCTAATTATCGAGCCGTACCGTGTTCTTCGCGGTCCGCAGATAGCCCGCAGAGATTGTCGATATTGCCGCTCCATCGAATCCGCACAAAGCGGAGGAAATTGAGAAACGTCGCAGGTCACCCCCGCGAAAGTTGAGTCGCGCCGTGATTAAGGCTGAAAGGCACGTAATTGGGTATCTCGAATTTCTCCTTTACATCGCAATTTCTAACTGGCAAAGACAAAGCGTTCTACCAGCTTGGTTAATTATCACAAAATTATCGAAAGAATACGCGTCTAAATGAATCTAAACTTGACGACTTGACGTGTGTGTCAGTCGCGTCCTTAATTCGCATGCGAGCCGACAGCGGAGTAAGCGTGAGATCTGCAGTTTCAATTCATTACGTACGAGCTTTCGCGCCGAATTATACACGTTTTATCATCGTGTCTGCAGATAGAGAGTTCTCTCCGCTCTCGGCGTTTCCCTCGCCGGTCGTGATTATATCACACGGATCAATTTCATCGTGGGCCTTTAAAAAAAACCTGTTTGCGAGAGACGACGCATTTCTCGGCAGTGACGGTGCCACGGCCGGAGGAGCTGCATCGTGAATGGCGACGGGACGAGCGGCATTTGTAACAATGATGGCCCGCATCGAACGGCGAACGGCGAATGTCCGTGTTAAAGCCACGTTAAAGCCACGGGTAATGATGACGCTCGTGGTGGTGGTGGTGGTGGTGATGATGATGATGATGATGACGATGACGATGCCGGCTGGAAACGACGAACGCCGTTGATGCACGCCGAGGGAGCGAGACTCGGCCAGCCAAACACAAGGTATCCTACGGAGTAACTGGACGCAGTCTCGATACTCGTCAAACCAGTTTTATCCGCTGCTACTTCCTTCGGGATCCGAGTGGCGCGCAGGTACGGCCGAGATGCGCGCACCTCTTAACCGTACACCTTGCAGCCGTCGCGCGTTTCAGGGACCACAATGCACGCCCCGTAACATTGAATTCTGCCATCTTTTCAAAAAATTACGTCTTTCTGCGCCGTGGATGGCTACCGCCTGAAGAGGCGTCGCTTTTCGTGTCGCCGGGATGCGCTCCTCTTATAAACTCACGTCCTTTATTCGGGCCTTCTACGAAAAACTTCCTCGCCATTGTGGCCGCTGATCCCCTCGAAGGCAATTTCGCTTGTACGCAACACAGACGCGGCACACATGCATTATTCTTCTCGCGCGCTGCTACTGCAGCCGCGTTTGATCGACGAAATGCAAGATCATCCTCTTAAGCTCGAGCACGAAGAATTCACCAAAGTGACCCAACGTGGTATAACGATTATCTTTTTTTTTTTGTGTGCAATATAAAAGGGTTGATCTCTCTGTTGATCGTCTATATACAGCAAAGAGGAGACTGAACTTGATCATTTTAAATGGATATTAAAGATTGTACAATACGACGTATTTTATTGGCGCTTTAGACAGTGATTTAAAGTAAAGAATCTCAGAAATGTGATAGGATAAATTATACATCCACACTGAGAGGAAACAAAATAATTCTGACTAACTAATATTTATGACAATTATGAAATTTAAGTGCCTGCAAAGAGTTTTTCAAAATAATATAAAAGTAGTATTGAATACACTAAAATTTCAATTAGACACACAAATTAGAACTCGATATTTGTTATTAATGCTACAATTGTTTATTATAACTTAGCATCTATTAGACAAGTAAAGGCATTTCTCTCCTCCTGTTGTATCTGTATACAGATACGAATTTTCTTTGGCTGCGTCTATCGCTGATTAATGAGCTGGGACAGGACGACCGTCGTTCCTTTTGCATAATATCAGCCGGTCATCCTTCTGTAATGCCTGGTAATCGTGCAGCACCGTAATTAATGATCCACAGACGCGGAGCCGAAATTGCGGCAACTCAATAGAGCAGACCGGAAGGTAAACTCGAGTATGCAACGACCGACTCGTTCGCCGAAGCGCGAGATGGAGGGTTATCCATTATCATACACCGCATACGTCGGCACGTGTATACGTGTGTATGTTTTAGATACACAGTCGCATCGGCGGCGTACACAAAGTAAATTCGTAGCATGGGAGGAGGGGGGAGGGGGAATATAGGTTTACGCTTGAGCGTGCAAATGATCCTCCGACATGAACCATCCCGTATCGCCGAGAGTATAAGAGAGCAAACGGACAAACAACAATGACATGTGCGATAGAAAACGATCGAAATGCGATCCGCTTGATGAATTGATGAACCGTGATCCGAACTGTTGAGACTATCAGTCTTTATCTACTCGGCGCAGTAATGATGCACGTCGTGATCAGGTACGACAAAACGAGAGCAGCTTCCTTATATGCCTCGCTCCTTCCTTCCAGTCCCTTTGTCTTTTCTTTTTCTTCCCGTACCTCTGTTTTTCTCCCGTTGAGACTTCTCGTCGTCTCACGACGTCGCGGAGCGAGAAACTGAGGGCACCGCGACGTCGAGAATCCCCGTGCGATGACTCATTGTCAATGACCGAACTGATCCGAACCGGTTTCGCGACTTTGTAAACGATGGCTACTCCAGAAACGATCAAGGTCAAAAAAACGTGGGCGTTGTGATAAGGCACTCTCTGGAGCACGCATGTTCGAAGAAAATATAACAAATAACATATCTGGCATTTCGTAAATAACATATTTTCTTGTTTCCAATTTAAATTAGAATTTAAAGATCATATTCTTTGTGTATCTCTCCGTAATAAATTCCTGGAAAAAATATCCCAGAAGTAAAATTAAAGATAATACTGAAGTAACTACAATTTCGATATAACATGCAAAGTTCTTTGTCGTCTTGTCTGACTCGAATTCTTTACTTATGTTCCTTTGCGATGGTTAAATTTCTTAATGTGATTCTTGATATGTGCATTTTTTCAATGCTTAATGCGTTTCAATAACCTTCATATTTAATTTTTCTTTATTCCAGCAGCTCGATTTCATGTTAAGGATATCTGCCTCTTAATTCGTAATTGGATTAACTTGACGGTTAACTTCCACAAAGCAAATTTCTTCATCCGGTTGTTAAATGTGATGAAAGCGGAATTTTACATCTGGATGGTCCGCTCAATGCATGATAAAGTCGGAAAAAGATGGCCGACGGTAGCGTCGTCATAAGTTGCAGCTAGCCATTATTTAAAATACGTTTAATAACGAAGGCGACCAGATTGTTGGGTGATAAATCTAGCCTCATGAGGGTACGAAGCTTGTAAACAGCGGGAAACAGCCGGGATGCGCCGGCTAGCGAGTAAGTTCGCGAAAGTTCTCCTATTTGACCCTCAAAATCGCGTAACTTTCTAATTAAAACCTGAACTTCTCGCGGAAACTTCGCTCTCACACGCATTCAAAAGCTTTACAACGCTTGCACCGCCTGTTGTGCGTAACTCGGCGAGACGACGGCGAAAAAGAGTAATCTGCTCTGGAGGGACGTCTCGCGATGTTGAACGTTCTATCTTCCACGTCTCCTTCGCGCCGATTAGGATCGTGTTAGGCTGCCATCGGAAAATAGTGGACTGATAAATGTGGCAGAATTGCATTTCGCGCCCCTATTGCATTTACCAGCGTACCGGAAGATTGCGTTTCGCTTATTTTTTTTTTTCCCTATCACAAATAGAAATTTCTTACGCTGTTTGCTTTCCGTTTTTGTAGCAAATAATTGCATAGCTGTTTCACGCGTTTCCCTTCAAGTTATTTATGGAGTTTCTGAAAGCGCGGTTATCGCAAGGCCGGACGAATCTTATTAACAGAGAACTTGGGCTCTCGTTATGGCTCTCCACGTTCTTATTTGTTCTCCCGGAAGTGTTTCATCCATTTTCCACGTTCTTACAGCAGATTGCTGCAGCAGCCAATAGACTCCGTGGTATTCGCCGTGGCGCGCCCTGGCAGCTTCGGTATAGTTGAAGAAATGCGGCGAAACGAAGTGCTTCCAGTCGCTCGTTTGTCCATCGTCGCTATTTTTCTTCTCCACTTTTATTTTTCTCCCAACGGTTGTCACGGCGATTTCTATAATTCTTTAATTCCATATCATCCCGAGTGCCATTCTTTAAATGTCACCGCTGTAATGTCTCTTCTTACATCGATTTTCTGTCCTATTATACTCGAAGAAAGATAATCGTCTGAATTTACGATTACATGGAAGAGAACAGTGTTGGCGATTTTTCATCATTAGTATACGTTTCTCATGTATGCTGTTGCTATAACATAAGTCGGTAGTTTTTATGCGAGAAACGGCTGTTATATTATCGTTACCGGCTAGACAGACGAGAATAGATTAGATTCATCTTACGAGGGACAAATCACCGACGCGACGGTCTCTCGCGCGAGTCCTTGCGGTTGACGTTTTGACATCGGCAGTCGCTGCCTATTAGCTCGGGGTCCGACCATTTTGCCGCTAATTCGTCTTAACGAGCCTAGCTAGGCTCCGCTGGCATTTCGTAAGTATCCCCGCTAATAAGCTCTTTGTTGCTATTCCGTCAAGCATTCGTACGACTCGCAGGCCACGTATATCTCTCGCCTCGGCTTGACGGGGGGAATTTGTCAGTGCGCCCGCAGATTCCCGGCGCGATAAATCCCGCTGTTCATTCACGGGTTTCTCAGTTCATTGACCAATCGCAACGATGAAAGATGCGTGTAGGTGCTCCTACATTAACTGACACTCGTATATCTCAGGCTTAGCCTGTATCGGCCGAGAATAATTAGAATCGGCTCGGGCGAGTGTTGAGAAAGCAACCGGTTGCGGAATACGTAATATGTCAGTAAACATTAAAGTTGCTGATCGCGCGATGCGATGTAAATCAAAGTTCTTTCGTTTCATTAATTAAAATTCTTTTGATTTTTATTTCGTGTACTTGATAAGAAAATCTCTTTTTATATAAAAAGAAAAGCGAGAAACGGTTTTCTATTTCGACCAAGTTTACTCTTACTCTCTTATGAATATCTTACGTAATAGTGTACGTGGATATGGATTTATTGTATCTGTTTACTGATGGAGCAAGACGCTTTGTTTGAGAGACGGGAACGTTTTTTTTTTTTTTTACGCGAACGGAAAATCTCATCGCGAATTTAAGCGGGTTATATAAAATTCAATATTTGTCTGGATTGAGTACACAAGAGCTTCCCATTTGCGACTGCTCTCTGTCCCAGAAGAATGACGTCAGTCGACTGGTGGAGACTTATTGCGCCTACGTGCATCGCTGCTGATATCCATGAAATAGCTATCGTAATTTCATTGACAATCTCCCGTCACGCTTCGCCGATTATCAATGCGTTCGTAATGGGTATGCCACTCGCGCAAACATATATAAATACAAATTTATGAAACATACCGCATTGCTCGTAACTTTTCGTAATCGCACGCACGTCGTCAATTTCCCTCGTTACTTTGCCGAACATTTGACAATCTCTCGCGAGTAAACTGTTGCCTAAACCTATTAGGCTCTCCACGAAAACGTCTTCAATTTTGCAAATACAGTGTATTTATATAAATATATTTATAAATAATTATGGTTAAATTATTCTTCGACAAAAGTTGCTGATTGAGTTAACAAGTGTTTATCATATAGTTGCGTATAAGATGTTCGTCGAAATTGTACAGGATGCGGCGAGAGAGAGGAAGTTGTAACGGATGCACGCTTTCGGCGTGACGATGGTACCGACGTTGAATCAGCCGTTACGTTCAATCGAGGTACATCTATAATAAGGCGGCATGTAAATCTAGACCGAGCTGCAGCGAGCGCTGAATTTGACATTGTTCACCGGCGGCGGTAGGTAGGAGCTGCTTCCCGCCGCTCCCAACTTCCATCTCTAAAGAGCTTTAATTGGAACCCTGTCGCTTCAAATTACTGTCACTAGAGACGCTCCAGTTCCTCCTTTTGGTGTCGTCGCGCATCCCTGTCGCGAGAGAGGACGGTATTATTTTAGCAGGAAGTAGGTTTATGGAACGTTGACGTTCTCCCGAGGGGATCTTACTTCGATCCTGCGGAGTGATTATATCGAGAGGTACCGCCGTTCTGCTCCCATGCGCAACCGTTTACACGCGACTCCCTTTATTCGCGTCATAAACAGCTATAAACTTACGTATAAGGTAAGTATATTTGCAATCCAATTTTCGCGCGCCCTGCGTAAAGTTGCTTCGGGCGTGTATTCAATATTCTGCGCACTCCTAATTGTATACGAAGCACTTACTATTAGATATCGCGCGAAGATTTGCATTTTGGTTGACAGAAAGCCGATGTAACATATGAATGCAAATGCTATTCTAAGTAATGACAAATAGAGTTTCTCGTTACGTCGCTGTTTCGGTATTCCGTAACGTTACCGTATTCGCACACGGAGACGTCGAACACCTCCCGGAATGTGAAGCCGAAAGCGGAAGGTATGCAGATATCGTGTGGCAGCTGTTATGGGAAATAAGAGAGAGGAAGGTGGATATCGATGCTTGCTGCAAGAGTTACGTATACCCGCGCAAATTTTAAATCGCATTGGGGAATAGTTGTATGATGCGATAAGTTCCATACGGGATATACTACCTCACATGCTCGAATTTTTAATTTAAATCGAAAAAAATCTGGAATTATGCAGTGTCGAAATATTTGCAGCTCGCCTCGAAGGAACTCTCTTTTTCATGATTGATTTCGCAATGTAAAAAGTGCGCAAAAATATTGGCAAATTTTCAAACGTAAATATGCCAATTAACTTATTTTTAGAATCCACATTTTTAATCCATTGACATATCGACCGCTGTAATTCATTAATTGTATCAACGTTTGCTAATAATATTTAACTATTTTGAATATACAGACAGAATTATAAATATATAATTAATATATATAAATATATTAGCTATATGTTTAAGTGATTAATCGACCGGATATAAACGGCGCGGATGGAGTCTGTGTATTCCACAAATTCGATTGGAGGCGAATGAAAAATCGCGATTAAACGGCAATGCCGTTTTCGAAAACAGACGTGAAGCATCGGTCTGGGATCTCGCCAGAAGTGCCGGTTGTGTCTCTCGAAACGTATATCCTGTTGCCACGCCGATCGTAATACACGCAATTATAGGCGGCCGATGACCAGCGCGCGGCAGGGACTTTGCGCGACAAGATCGACGGAGCCAATCCTCGATAGTAGTACCCATACAACGTCGTGCACACGCACGTGTGGGTGTCGTCGCTATGCGGAGAGAAAGTGGTGTGCCGTTAATTTATGTAATGCTGATTTATGCCCATATCCGCGCGGTGATCTTTTTTCATCGGCTGCCGCGCGCCCGGCCGACGCATTGTGCGCGCATTGTGCCCGGGCGTCGTCGCCCCGGAATTATACCACCGGACCGCGAAAGCAATATACGAATGATCGTAAACGAGAATCGAGATCGTAGCCGCGATAAAATTGTCCGTGGAATCGCCGCCACGTACATTTGAATTATCTGTACGCGCGCCATAAAAACGGGACTCCGTTAATTGTGAAAGGCCGCGCGGCCGCCCGGCGGCGAACGAGATTTTATTTGCCGGAGAAACTGATAGAAGAAAAGGCGATTCCCAAAAGAGCGAACTCGCGGATTAAGATGGATTTTCCGTTTTGCAGACGGAAAGAGATTATGTCCTCTCGAATGATGCGATCTTAAATTAGATTATACGCAAATTTAACGTTCATTTTTCGCACCATGGCTCTCGGCAATTTCTTCACGGAAATATGACGCGTTCGGTAATTTATCAGACCGCGACGAAATTTATCAAGAATTATATTTTGCTGCTACCTGCAAAATTCGATTAAGAAAACCGGTATCTTGTAAATGCAGAGAAATCACGGCGGAAGAGAACATCCCCATTTCCCACGCTTTATTTCCGTTCCATTTTGTAAATATCAGTTTCATGTAGCTGCTGCCACACACTTGTATATTTCTCGTCTGTCGTGATGTAATTTACAGAAACGGTGCAGAGGATCCCTATCGGGAGGAAGTGCGTTTTCTCTCGTGCACGAAACGTATCGAAATCTGGTCGTAACTCGGCGATCCAGTGTAATTATGGGAATTCGTAGCCTCGTAACGTTGCATCCTCGTGCGCTGCACCTGCCGTGCTAGCCTTGCTGGTTCTCTTCCAGCCGCATCGTCATTCTCCTTTCTTCTTCTCCTCCTCCTCCTATTCTGCTTTTTCCTTCTCTCTACGTATCTCGCTCCCTCTCCGATCTCGCATCCTTTCCCCTCTCGCTCTCGCTCTCTCGAGCCTCCTTTGCTTCGACTATCTTCACTTGCCACGCCACTACCCTCTCGTCCTTGGTCACTGCCTGCTGCTCGGACCCTTTACTCTCTTCCCCCTCATTCTCGAGGCAATGCACCTCCAAAGAACGTTGACCTCGTCTCTACGACTCGCTTCATGTTCTGTGGGCGAGCAGATCCTTACCTCATCCTCGCGTCCTGTGCCTCCCCGTCACTGTCTTCTTCGTCTTGTTTCCTCTATTTCTATTTCTTCCTCTTCTTACGCCGCCAGGAATAAACCAACCTCGACGCGTACCCTTTCGCTCGCGGCCATCGTCGAAGCATCTCGATAAGCTCTGCGCTGAGAAATTAATTGGCGGACCTCGAAAGCGAGCATATGTACCTTCTTCGAGAAGATGTGCACGTAGGACGAATCAGCGAATTCTGGAAGTACGACGAAGAATTGATGATCAGAAGGAACGGTGTGTATAGAATAATTCTTTTTTTGGAATTTGATTTATTTTCATATTTAATATTCATTTTTTTTTATTTATATTGAAATTATATAAGAGTGTGAAAGAGCATTTTGTAAATAATGAGGTACGGGGAATGAAATAGCGATGTACGCACTAGCCGTTTCAAGTCAAGTTACCTTATAGGAAAATCATTTGTCGATATCATCTCTAACGATTGTATTCGCTCGCGCTATTTCACAAGAGATCATTTGTAAATGGATATGGACAATCTTACGTATGAGAAAGAAAGCAAATTGGAATTCATATTCAAACGGGAGAAGGAGAGAGTGGTGTTTCCGCGAAGAGAGTGAAAGCTCTCTCGAATCGGGGCAAACCGGAACGACTCACCGGCTGACTAATTGCAATCAAAGCCCTTCTCGGAACGGAAGAGGAAGAACAACTGGAAGGTGGAGACTGAAGACAATCCCTAATCGTTATTCGCCCGCTCGTTATCGAGAAATCTCTGAATCGAACGGCCGACATTAGGACTCTCTCCCCGCAGGGGGAATTACCGGAAGGCATTTGGCCTGATATGACGTTAAAGTCTCCATTATTCTCCGCGGTGCATTAAGGCGCGAGAATAAAATTGGGTCAAATAGTGATTAACCTCGTCGGACTACGTGAACGACCGGGCGAGCAGGCTCGTTGAAAAGACGTTCGGATTCGCGGGATGGTGTCAATGAGTACAATGCATAGCAGCCAGATCCGTCTGGCGGAAGTATCAGCTCCAAGTATCACAGAGACGCGAACGTGAGACTAAAAGTTTGCCGGATGTGAAACCAGAAGAGACGCAAAGGTGCGAGTTGACGGTGGTGAGGTGCGAAAAAAAAGGAGTTATTATTTATTTAAATGAACCACTGTTTAGATATGAACGCGAGGTACGTTTAGTCGTTTAATGAACTCCAGAATGAGAAGCAGTTTATCGATCATATAATTATGTATAATGTCAAATTTTATGTGAAAAAATTAACTAAAATATCGGTATTTTATTGAAATATATTGCCTTTTATTTTTACATTTAACAATTTTATTTGTAATTTCTGTTTTATTTAATATTATTATTTTTATATTATACGTTTTTATATTTTTATGTTATATTATATTTTTCCAGTACGCTCGATGTATTGTATGCTCCGATATTTTAGTCTTTTTTTATTCGATCAATTGGAAAATTTTTAATTTGCTGATTTATATACGAGTGTAGTTAGAGTTATGTGTAGACTGATAAGCTACCGCAATTTGTGCTCGTGGGAATAAATACATTTTGTGCGCCAGTTTAAAGCTCTTTCTCCGATAAAAGCGCACGATCCGTTTGTGCCCCGTTGCTCAATAAAACTGCATTCCCATTGAATAACGGGTGAGGAGTTCTTCTGAGTTTTTGACACATGTTCCTTCCATCTAAAACCGGACGAAAACGTACAAAGCGCCAAAATAGAAAGGTACGTTTTCCGCAAGGCTGAAGATTTCATGATGGAATCGACGATGGAAACACTATTCACACCTTTCTCGCATCTTCTATACTTCTATGCTTCTATACATCGTAGTTTTCGCAAAGTGATCGAGCTTGCAAAAATGTCTGTCAGAACGGCGCCAAATCGATATATTTCATCACTTCGTTAAGCGAAATTAATCAAATTAAATCTCGTACCAAACTCCATAACAGATATCGTCATCTGATTTTCACTCCGTGATCAAGCGATAATAAGCTACAAAGCAATCCGCGATTAAATGATTGAAATTCGAAGAACGAGCTTTTTCTATCCACCAGTATACACCAGTAGCTGGGAGATCCTTTTTCTTTTTACGATACGTATCGCGTTTGTCGGCGAGTCTGCGAGTCTGCGCTGGGAGACAAAAATCTCGTCTTAGTCTCGCTTGATAATTACCAACTGTGGAACGTGAGAGCGCTTTGTGTAACGCTGTCGCCGAGAAAGGGCTCGAGTTTCGAACGACAACGGAGATAATGCGATAGCGACGGCAGCACGTTGGACGAGGAAGACAACGGATCTTCGTCGGGCGGCGATTCTTTCTGCAGACGGTGAAACCGCGTCGCGTCGCGAGGGAGAAAGAAGGACCGGCATACGTGTGTATCTACGTCCGGTCGAGATTCCGGGCGTGCTGAACGAAACCGGCAAAAAGAGCCGGAAAGCAAAACTATAACGCGATGGCGTACGGCGTACTCGGCACGGAACCGTCGCGATAATGAGATTTATGGCAGCCGAAAACGTGGTCGCGATTACCTCGGGATAGCGCGCGGCGGTTTGTACCGCCATCGTCATTCTCTTTTTTTTCATCCTCTTCCTCCGCTCACCTTCCGTTAAAGGTCAGCGAGATGATTTTGATTCTACGAAAGATAATTTTCCGTCCGAAGCGCCGTACACGCGCAACGGCTGGAATCGAGATCGTGCGGCGCGTTTAAGCCGACGATAATAGGTAAAATGTGACAACGATGAGCGATAACAATGTATGGTACGCGAAGAAACGCCGCTTTATCACGGGCGTAATTCCGTTCGGTACGCTGACATTATTCATGTCCGATTGAATGAGTGGCACTCCGTCATTTCTTACGGCGATGGTGTTCCTTTCCTCTCCGCGCGATCCGGCGCGCAGTTTCCACCTAATTATCTGTCCGTCCACCTTCGCTCTATCTCCTCAATCGTTTCCATCACCCGAGACGTATACAACTCCGAGGCTCGGCTCCATTGTCCGCGGCCGATAGGGCGCAATAACTCATCGGACGTACGGTGCACTATGCCCGTGTGCTCGCTAAGAGAATAAAAGGCCCGCAGGTACAGGACCGAGCTAGCTATGGTATTTATACTTGTAGAGCGCTTCGCTGGGAGAAGAAATGATCAATTGACATTTCGCAACGCGAGGCGTCGAGGCATCGATTTCATCGATTGCGCAAGTGCCCGTCGTGACTACGTGGAGGGATGCGAAAATAATTCGCGGCGTCGCAATGTATATCCCCTCGATCTGATCGATGCGATCTCGTTTTTCTTCGGGACGACCCTGCCGCGGGGCCGGCATTTCTCGCTTTGAAATGCAATCAGAGACTTAGAGTGGCGGGATAAAATATAACATCGCGTCTACATGATTTTCTTTATGAATTTGTCTGCTGTGGATTATTTACGATCAAGCGACATGACAGTTCGCGCTACTCTCGCTCCAGCTTTCGGAATTCTTTCATCTCACGTGACTAAGATTACGTAAGATCGTTGTAGGATCATCGACACCGATATGTGCCGTGTATAGCTTTTCAGCCGATCAAGTAACGTCATAGTTGCAAAAAGTTGAGACTGTCTTGTAGCTTCTAAATCCAATAAAACTCCTTCACGACGTATCTGGAATTTAATCTTCGCAAAGATGAAATATAATACCTCCATATTTTGCTTATCTCTGGAAACAGTAGTGAAATGGAATACAAAAGTTTGCAAAAACAAATAAGATTCTGCCGGAGCTCTGACGAATGATTCGTCGCTTGCATTTAAAAATATCCAATCTCGGAGAAACATTTCCATAAACCTCGATTTTTCGACGCTCCGCGTTTCGGTATTAAACGTCTCTCGGTCCTTCGTCCCAGGTCGCTACGTGATTCGATATTAAAATCTGTAAAGACGATTAAATCCAAGATAAAAAGACCAGGGCAGCCGCCTATTTCGCCCATCTGCTGTTGCGTTATATCGCGTCGTGCCTGTCGTCCGTAGCCGGCGTTGCGGGACGAAATTTCGCGTCTCTCGTGCGCCAGCGGACGACGATCGTTGCCGCTTCCCAACGTTAAAGTCCCAATCAAGATTGATTGCGCAAGATGAAACGGGAATCTATTTCGCGTTCGACGGGATTACGGCAGCGGGGCGCCAGCTTGAATGCCAAATCGCCGCTCGGTTGACATCCCGATAGAGGCTGAGGAATACTAACGAGGCTCTACAGCCGTCTTTAGAGCTCTCCGATCCGCCATCCGAATTTTTCTCCCTTTTTCCCCTGATCTGCCTGCAATCACAGTCGCCTCTGCTCCTTTCCCAGCGCCCCGATTGCCGGCCATCTTTCTCCGTGTAACTCGCGGTAAGCCGGTTACGAAATTTCGCCGGAATGTCCGCGCTTTTACGGATCGCTCCGCCAATCGCCCGGCGGACAAAAGGATTTGCGTGCACGACGATGTTCGAGATATTCCCGTTATCCACCGTGGGATTTGAGGATTTCGATACGGGCTACGACACTGATGTAATACGAAGGGGCATTTGATGCATCAGTACGAGAGGACATGGAAACATCGTGATTTTTTTTTTTTTTTTTACGTTAAACATCAAGACTGAAATAGCTTTCCATATTTTTTTAAATAAAATGTATTGTAAAATATAAGTAATTAATACTGAAACTTTTCTGTACAATATATTTTTGCGTATAAAAATAATTCTGTGCAAAAAATTTATGATATTCTTGGTGAAGTTTGAAATATCGATACTATCACATGGTGATGCTGTTGTAAACATTTGAAATAAATTTGACATCAGGTAACGATATATTGGATTAACGGAATGATTTATGTTTTAAAAATGAATATTTTTGTGCAGTTCTAAGAGCAGATATTGTGAAAGTCAAAAATGTTGGTAGAAAAAGATCGATCTTGTCGCACGCGTCTCAAAAGAGTGACTGTATCTCTGCTACAAATGCGTTTCCAAACAACGGAACTTTTCTCGACTCCCGTTAAACTTTTCGATAAAGCGAATTCGTGGCGCAAAAAATTTCAGATAATTGGAAACGTGCCGCGTGCAGTACTGCGAACATTTCACACTATCTCCTATATTTTTTCCATAGATCAATTATAGACATTTTTGCACCATCAGAGAAATATCAAAAAGAGAAAAATCATATATTTTCTATACTAGATAACATCGAATATTTAGATTAATTTGTTCCAATTTCTGTTTATATACTCAAATCTCACATATCGAGCAATTTGAAGCAACGCAACTACCAATTAAGACACGAAATTAATTAAACTTTACTATTGTTTGAAAAGTATCTCGTATTTTCGTAATATAACGCAATATTGCAATTTACGTTAATAGAATACAGTATATAAAATTACTCTTATAATTCACCAATTAACATGCGAGCAAACATTTTTTTTGCAAGAGCGCAAATTTAAATAATATACATACATTGCATGAACGCAATACATATGATACATGTGATATTTAAAGAAAAAAATATTTACATTTTTGTTGTATCTCTACGAGTGAGATAGCTTCCAGGTGCGGTTTTTGAGAGCCGTGTTAAAAGCGCGATGGGTGCGGAACATCCTCGGCGAGCTTTCTCGGGGTCGGCGGTTTAATGTTCAACATCGCGGCGCGGTGTGCCGCGGGCGCGAGAAGTTTCTCGATTAATTAATCGCAACGTCGAGTAACATAAATTCTCTTCGTGGCGTTTGCAAGCGTATCTTAATGCATGGGCTGTTCTCGAAGTTGGTAACGCAGCTAGTGCAGCTAGTGCGGTGCACCGTGTTTGGCCGAACAAGCTCGGTCGCCGCACTCGATCACACAGGAACTAATTCGAGGTGTCGATTCGGCGACCACTCAGCCCGCGTGAAAAACCGCGTGCGCAATCGGGACATTTCGCATTATTCGACGTGCCTGGCTGATAAATATCGTCGAGTGCAACGCACGTTGGGCCGATATGCGTGTATACCATACCGGTCGTGGCACGTCGGGATATTTACACAGCGGCCCCGATTTATCGCACCGGCCTGCCGAACCGCCCCTTCCCTTTTTTTCCTATGGCGAAAATTGAAATATATTTCCCGCAAGCTCGCCCGATTTTATTGTCCAATTTCTCGTCGAGTCCTTCATTCAGCGATACGATCGATTCGCACATTCATGGCGATTCGTTCGCGAACGTACCGGCGAGTTTGTTATCCGTCGGGATTGTTATCTCGACGGGCCTTTGAATCATTCGGATTCCGGAATTTTCAGTCTTCGGACTTCTTACGTTCGCAAATTCTTACTTTTTTATTTTTACTTGCGAGCGACTACCGGAGTCTACATGTTCCGAGATCCTCCTTTCGTTCTCTAAGGCCTTCTGATCCGCGTGGTACGCTCTCTGGAGGATATGTTCTACAGAAATGTTCCGGATGGTCTTCGCTCGATCGGATGAACAACGTGTTCAGCTTTTACGTGATCTCGAAATGAAAGAGGTACGTCGAAGCAGGAATTCGATGGAATTTGGCAACGAATCAGTCCTATATATCATCGAGAAAGGGGTGTGCGATTACTTTTCCCTAATTAAATTTCGATTCGATCGTTATAAGCGTGATTAATCGCCTAGGTATTCTTTCCTGGAAACTGGAGAAACAACTGTTCCATAGCCGTTTTCACTGTTATCTTACATAAAAGTTAAGCGGCCGCGCGCGCGCGCGAGAGAGAGAGAGAGAGAGAGAGAGAGAGAGAGAGCTAGTGTAACGAACAGAACGAGAGCGTGTTTTTCGATTTAATCGATACAATCTCCGAGCAACTGTTTCTCCTTCGATATCAGGCGTTTGCGTATTTATCCGATGGAAATTAAAACCGCGGCGCAAACGCACCTTGCGCCTGTTTCCAGGTGGCGATATTGAAAATCGAGAAGCCGGCACGATTCTCGTTTGTCTTCGTTTTTTGTCTTCCTTCATCGAAAGTTAATATTTGATTCACGTAGGCGAAATGGAATCCCGCGGCGGGTATATACCATACCGCACAATGCGAATCGCGGTTTGTCGACACGGTTCTGCTTTGATCCGGTGAGAAATGGCCAATCGATCGACGACATATCCACGTTCCACAGCCGTTTCGTGTCGCGCCGTGTCGTCTTGCCGCACTACTTTCCTGCGTGATTTGTTCCTTCGAGGAAAACGCGACGTAGTACGTACACGCACGTACGTATGTATACCAGACCGATTAATTACCATAACGCTCAACGCGACGACGTATAGTCGCCGTGGAAAAGCCTATCGCCGTTCCAATTTTAAGCATATTTTCATGGGTTACGATACTATGCATCGTGATATGCATAATGATAACGATAACGGATAGTTGCAATTTGCTGTCACTTGGCTGTCATTTCACGCGGTCATTTTCCGCGCGAAAAATGTCTACGAGTGCAGCATATTATGATTATACTTGACGGGAACACGTGTTAAGCTGATTTAGATTGCTGTGTCAATCAAAATTCAATCTCCCGCGACTGAGCAGAAAGCTATGTCTTTTTCGCGATCACAAATACTTTTTTTTTTTTTTCATTATCGTTCCTTTTTCTGCCTTCTAAACCTGCTTATTGAGCTGAAACTGCGAAACGTGTCTGTCGTGATATCGCATTCAGAGCTATCTGTCTTTTCGACATATCGAAATATTGCTATGCGACATCAATGAGAAATGCAGCTACGTACGTGAATGCGTGCGTGGACGTGTGGACGCATGTGTATCTATACATACGGCTTCTCCCCTCCTCCTTCTCCGAACGCATTACGATGCGGTTCGCATCCGCGAGGTACACGTATCGGTTATGCGGCGCTTTCAGAACTATCGAGCGACGGGCTGTCTTCAATCTGTCAATTTGATTGAGACATTAGTCCGACGGGAAAAATCCGCGGCCGCGTCGGCTGGCGCGAGCGTTTCGAGGCTCGCGCTCGAAATCGCGTGACAATTATGAAAATTCCGTTGTTATTGGAGTACGACGCGGCCGTCGGCATTCGTAAATGGGCGCTGCACCGCCGTAATGCGAAATGTAAACGCTCGGATGATCAATAGCGAACATTTACTTACGGTACGCAGCGGGCGACCGCCGCCGCGAACAATAGCGGTGTCTAATAAACTACTCCACATGCGTCGTGTAACACATACATTTTGCCACGTCAGAATAGCTCCTCCCGAGGCTAGACTTTAACGAACATTACGTGTAGTTACGTGCATTCGCAAATCGCGCATTCCACCGCACCCGATGCTTTTGCAATTTGAACCGGCTGGTGTGGGAAACGCTTTTACTCAAAGTAATCGTATGACGCACAATGAAATTGTACAAATGTTTCCGAATGTGCGATTATAGAATATTTATTACGTTACGAACTACCGTTTGATATTTGCTAATTATATGCTGGTGATAATAACTTTAACGTTATCCACCAACTACGTTTCCGCTTTAATACACATCACGATTTTTGGGTCTGCCAATGAAAATGGGTATATCGCTACAGTCGAGTATTATCTCGCGTATTGTTCTTTATTGCGATTAATGTATTTTTTTTTTAACGATGTTCTTTGCCATAAGCGCTGTTCCTTTGCGCGTTGCATTTACCACAAAGCTCTCGATCAATCACCGGTAATCTTCGGCGCAACGGAGCGGCACTGCGGATTTTCTCTCGAAACAATATCTTCGTTTCCGCCCGCCGTAGAATTTCGATCACGCTTACGGGAATGTCCGCCGCAAATGTACGGCATAATGGATATGTTTATTTGGGTGTAGCTTGATTTGCACGCGATATCGTGATATACGCGACACGCTCGTCTAGAAGATAACCGGCTAAGTATTGTACTTTACACGGTCGAGAAATTGCTCTTGTCGATGTAACGGGGTCATATCTACGATATGGACGATGTAATAAGCAGGTGTACTTACGTTTTAATTACGGGGAGGAAACAGAGCACCGGGCTAATATTTAATCTTTATCGCACGAAATTTATGTATCGTCGTGTACGCGTGCTGACCGGAGTCGGCGTTATTTAGCATATATTGATTCACGCAATATTTGAGAAAAGCATCGGACGCATCGAATATGTGGAAACATTCCCGTCAAAATGATACGGAATATCGAAGTATATATTTTAGTTACAGAGAGACATTCGTAGAGCATTCGACATATGAAAAAACAACATTTCATGACTAATATCGTATAGCATACAAAATTTGCATGTAAATATGTCATATATTTGCATATAAAACGTCATAAATAATCATAATTAATCTCTGTTTTTAACGCCTTTCTTATCGCATTATATTATGTTTATACGATAAAATTATTTTCATGCCGAAGCAAAATAATGGAATATTAATAAAATTTTCTATCCGTTTTCTGTTTTTCCACAAAAGCTACAGACATATCAGGTATCTTGTATTATATCCGATAACTTCGAAATAATGCTAATAACTACAATTATTCAGGTACGATTATTGGAGTTCGTTAATTAGACTATTGACTATCTAGTTTAAACGTAATCGAAACGTCTGGCCGATTAAATGTCTCTAATGAACTACTATCGACGCTATCTGTATCGTAGCGTAATTTATAGGCAACTTTGGAGAGTCTCTTGTCGTTCGTTTGTCCACCGAGCGAAACGCATTAGTCTAACTCCTTCGCTGCGTGGTTCTCAAACTTTGCTTTTAGCTCAGTTATACTTCCATTGAACAAGTGTTCGACTACGGTAGAAAATCCGGCACGCTTTCCTGTAACTTGCTGCGTAATTGCACGTAGTTAAGAGCTTGAAACAGCAAAGGTAACGTCAAAACTTTCGGCTTGCGTCTTCCACTGTAATACGACTGTTGGAAAAATACTAAAAGAACAATACGACGTATAAATAATCCGAGATAACATTGGCTGAATTTCGCGCAGAGCGCGCAAATTTTGACGGGCGATTTTACATTACGTTTCGCGTATATATTTCATAAATGAAAACTTATTATATAATGCGTACATGATTATCGAGGCTCGTTAATTGGGCAATTTATTATTATTGTCGACTGTTTATAATTAAGAGCAGCGATTGCATTATCGAATTTATCATAATAGTATATTTTACTTCGCTAGTTTCTCGCTGGCAGAGCGGGTTACGCGTATAAGCGAGAGAATCGATATAAATACTCGACGCGGTTAATTATGCAATGCAACGGCAACGTATTGTAATTAATTCCGGTAGTATTTCGTTCCACACGACTACGTCGAAAGTCCTTAAAGCCGGCCGGGTCGAGCCATTCGAGCGCCTTTCCGACTCTCGACTTTCCGACGCGGCGAAATCTTCTTTCCCTTCTTTTTCCGCTCGATCGATTCCGCGGATTGAGAGCAAATTACTCTCGCGTGGTTATTAATGAATTTGCCATCGTCGTCGCCGTCGCGTATTTAGCAATTCCGATAAATATTCCCGTTGCTCCCTTCGCGCCCTCCCCCCTCCACTCCTCACTTTCGGGATTTCGTTCCCTTAATGAGAAATTGACTGTCAACCTAACGAGATAGCCATCGGCAATCTATGGGTCTTACGTTGACCCCTAATTGGACCATGTTACACCAACGGAATTACCATCGCGAGCCGAGAGCTTGTTTCTCACTAATGGAACTTTTACCGGTTTCGTTAATCGCTCAGTTTTACCATGGGGAGCATCGAGTCGTTGCGATTCCGAGTTATGCACTCTGAGTGCATCTTGCGTTCGTTTGTTCGTGTTGTCTCGGTCGGTCGGTGATTCCGACGATTTCACCTTACGTAATTCTCTGCGCTCTTACGAAATCGACGTCGACGACAACTGCCACTCACGATTACGTGGAATGATGCTCGCTCCGGCCATTATTTATTAAACTAAATATTCAAATTTTATAAAATACATAGATACGCGTACGAATTTACGTATTCATGAGACATTCGTTTGTTTCATTAGCGCATCGATTTGCGTTCAATATTTGCAAAATTGATTACATCTATCACAAATACGGTGCTTTTAGTTGTAATATCAGATAATAGCTTGCAATAATTGAAAACCACTATTACCCGTTGATATCGGAACAAAGTTGACCGAAGTACAAAGGAGCCTTTAATCTATTTATCCTATCACGTATGACGCTAATAAGCGTCCAATAGCGCGATTCCATAACTCGTTATGCAGTCGTTATATCGTATTTGATAACGACAGTATTTGGTTCGTTATATAAGGAGATGTCATTATAACGATAAAAATGCGATTCTGTAAATGAATCTTAACGATTTGCATTAATATCGAAGAACATCGATGAGTTATCATTATGTGTCGCTCATAGCGCAGAGTCCGTCATCCCTCGTTATTGCGTAAAGACAATTTACAAGTGATCAAAAGCTTTCGTAGTGTATGAAAAAAATCCTGTACGTGTATTAAAACAAAAATCTTATTTGAACGATAAATTGTACCATCCAAAGCAATCGATGAGTAAAAGTTTATATTAATTCCATAGAGAGTTAAAGTGTACCTGTAATATTTTATAACTTATTGAACGCAATGTCTTGTCTGTAATGACTGGTCTTTATCGCGATAATCGCCGCAGTAGATTCAGATGTCATTATACATTCCAATATCAATTAATAAACAGCAAAAGCCGTAGAAACAGCAAAATTTAATGAAACAAATATGAAGCGAGACATATATTGTCTTCGCATGCACGCGCTGAATTCAAGAAGCACCGTCAGGAAGGTCAGAGAAATGATTGTAAAGAGAGGTCGAAAGGGAACGTGTGCGCGCGTGTGTGTTGATTAAATATGGACCCCCAGCTCATCTTGATTCGTTTTGGAGAGGCAACTGCCCCTGCAGCAGCTTCTCCATTCAGCGTGATTCGGCGTGTATTGTGCGCGGAGTTTAAACCGGTTAAATATTCAACACACGCGCAGCTGCTACCATTCGTACGCTGCACGTATGCTGTTCGTCTTATCGTAGCTCCGAAAAAACAACTCGTTCGACGTCTGATGGTAGCGGCCGCGCACCCTCTCGCGAATTTCTCTCCCGCGATCACGTCCGCGGTTTGTTGGACCGAGATGTATGCCAGAACTGGCATAATTCCGAAAACCATGGGCCCCTTCCCCTCCTCCCCCGGGAGGAAGAGGAATCATTTAGCGTCCGTCGGGATATCGGACGTGCCCGAATGGAAGTACTTCGAATGTTTTCGAATTTATGTTCCTGTAGCCCGATTTTACAGATGGATTATCCGAGAGATTACATTGTGTCCGTTAAGCGGCATTTCTCTTTTTAATTTGTTTTTATCCATCTTCATTAAATATTTATCGAAGAGCTTTATTTCCGCGAATGAAATTGTCTTCTTAAAGAGTAAAAAAATATAGCTTTAATTTTAAAATATCGAAGCGTGACAAACTTACGTTTTGAAGCAATATTGCCAAGTTATTCATCGCGTAACGACGTTCGAATATCTCTCTCAAATATCATTTATTTCACTATGCGCGACGAGCGAAAAATTTGATTGCTATTCCACCCTTTATTTCGCTTCGGCTTCGATACGCGCGGAAAGATGGAATGAAACAAGCGGTTTACCGCAAAGTGTAGAGCCCTCCTTTGCATTCCAACATAGCGTGAGGGGGCGTCGTTCGAACACAAAAGCTAGATGGACGTTCGCGAGAGTTGGCGTCGAGATCGATACGATTCGAGAGCCGAGCGGTTCCGGAGACGTCCGCGAGAACGTGGAAATTAAGAGCGCTTACGATGCAGCCCTTGCGTTCCTTCTCCTCGTTGCGTTTTCTTTCCTCGAAACTGTAATAATTTAACAGACTCGTTCGTTACGCAAATAGCCCCGACGTTCCGCGTGCGGACGAACGGAACTCACGTGAGGTTGGTCGATAGGAGAACGATTAACATAACAAGTCGCCAATTATGTACTTTCTAACGGGGGTACGGGACTATCGAGGTCATCGTGATAAAAGGAAGGGCCTTCCCCCGTCCCCTTTTAAGGTATTATAGATATCGGTTTCCCGTAAGTGCGAGTCCACGCCTAATGTAAACGCCGCGGGATAAGGCGGCCGCGCGAACGTAAACCCTAATCTTCTCAAAGCCCCGAAAGACGGTATGCAGTTGGCGTAACGACCGGCTAAATCCGAAATGGCGTGACTAACGACCCGGCTTGATATCGTGCGCTCTAGACTCTCCCTACACTCGCGGGAAATCGGGGAACGGTCAGACTTGCCAGGCACTCGTGCCGTTTCTCGCCAGAATTCCGCACCTAGCAAAGACCGACGTAACTCCACCATTGCCAACTTTATCTCGCAATTATAAACTTCGCTTTGAACAGCAGCAGAGCTGATGATATCCACCTTCAACACCTCAACATGTGGTGGTCATAAACTATTTCTCGCTAAAGAATTATGCATGGTGACGTTACGAAGCAGTAATTAACATGCCGATCAGAATCTTAAATTACTGTGCGCAAAGTTTCCATGAAAATTTATTCGTTTTAAAATATTTCGAACGTACGTTAATCACACGGTAATTTTCGGTGCTGAAAATATGAATTTTCATAGAAGAAAGTGTTTTTCAACGATGCAGGATGTACAAGGCATAGAATTTTGCGCAATCATTCGATCGCTAAATCGACCGAGCGGGGGCTTTTCATACCTCGCACGTGATTCAACGTCCGTTTTTGTATTATCGCAGCGACGACGAGAAAATATGGAGGCCAAAATACGAATCGAATGCATCGTGCGCTCTTCGACACGAGCACTTCGTGATCGTCGATTAAATTCGCTTTATCGAAGAATAATTGCGAACGAGAATATTGGCTGTGCTGGGATTACAAATGGCCGCGGCGCGGACGAAATGCACGATCGAGCGACCTTCCGACCCATTTTGTGCAGCAAAAAATATTCTTTGGACAGACTTTTTTACTTCGTTTCAAAACCCCGATTGTGCTATCGACAATACGAACAATCAGCAATGTATTTGCACATTATTGTTTCTCCTTCTTTGCGCTAAAATATTCGGAGGAATCTCCGAACGAATTGGAATATCATCAGATTTTAAACGAATTAAAATTTAAAGCGTTCTCATTCCTATGAAATTCAATAAATTTCATTAACGATCCCATTTCTTTTGGGTATTACCGAGTAAGCACTAAAATGAATTTTGTTCGAAATGAAACGCATCGCTTTTTAATCGAATAATCCAGCGTAAGTCTGACGCAAATACGGTCTGATTGCGTTTCTACATTCTTCATAAATTTGCAGTTTCCATCTGAATTTTACCTTTCCGCGGTACAGAGAAAACCCTTTGTTGAATTAAGCCGTTAGCTCTTATTCTACGTGTTCGCAATCCTCATTATCCGCATGTTAGTTACTCAAGTGTAACTAACGAACACATTGTATGAAACGTAATGCAAAGCTCTGTGTATATGGGCCAATGGTCGATAATGCCGTCTTTCTATTTTGTGTACATGTTCGTAAATGTTCACTCGCCTGTCCCATTTCGCGAAATATATACATACATCTCTCACGTTCCAGCTAATTCCTCGCTAAGATGACACGTCGTAGAACACGTCGTAGCGAACTTGCAATATCGAAGTCGCATCTGAAGTCGCATCGTTAGTCAGCGCGCAGCCTTTTGAGTGCCGAGTTTTATTACATTGGGGAAATACGCGCGGTGTGCGCTAAAACATATTCGCGTCACAAAACACACGCGAAGCGTTGTCCGATATGTGACGAGTGTGCACATAATATGACTACGGATAACGAAACTGAAGCGAAAAATCGGTGAGAAATTTTTTTCGGATACTCTTTTATCTCTAGCTCGACGCGTTTGTCGAAGAATTTGCTTTTGCGGAATTCGAGAGAGAAGAGCGGAGGGGGAAGGGAGAGAGTTATTATTAAAAATAGAAAATAATTTATCTTTCGAAAACGAAAAGTTAAATAACAAAAAAGAAATCGTCCGTTTTGACGAGCTCGCGTCTGGCGCGATTCTTTCTGCGAGTCGAAATAACAAAAATAATCGGACGCCACGCCGCGGCCGGCGCAGGTAAAGCGCGGACCGCAGGAATTTAATATCCCGTCGTGTCGCTGTCTACGCGCGCTACCTCCGCATCTCCGAAGCCCACGCAGCGAGCGAGCGAGCGCACGCTATCGTCGTCATCAAATTTATATTTCACTCGGTAAAGAACCAACAGGTGCCTGGCTCACGGCTGCCGACGACGATAGAGCAGGCGCGGAGGATCCTCTCGCGCGAACGCAAGACGGCAATCATTATAAATAACCCGTCCGCTCAACGTCACTCAGGCACAATGGGGGTTTTATTGGAAGGGAAATGGCAATGATAAATAATACGGCAATAATAAAAATCTATATCGCGCGAGCTTAGGAGGCGCGTCTCTCCGGTGACGTCTAAGCGCGCGCCATTCCTGACGTATGGAACGAATCGCCTAATATCTGCACGAGCGCGGACAATGCGCCGCTGACCGCAGATCGAAATATCTCGCGGTGATATCGGGGACAATACTAAACGGCCTGGCGAGATTCCAATCGAAAAATCGGGAAGGAATCGCTGGACGCGCCCCGTTCGTCCCATATCGAATTAGATCACGGATCGATCGGCTCGTACAAGAGGAACGTGAGAGGGACCTTTCAAGTGTTTCGTTTCCAGTTGGAAACCTGCTAGGGATGAGTCGGCAAATTTTGCTTCTGATCTTCTGCGTGGTACATATAACCGTCGAAACTTATCGCATAAAAGTTTTACATTACTCGAATTTTCCATTGCATTTGTGCGCGTCGGTTAAATAACAAGAAGAAATAATAGAGAAATAAGAATAAGAAATAATAGAGAAAAATGAAAATTTATTTTTAATACGAGGTATAGAAAAATTCGATTCGATGTGTTATTCCGATGAAGGGTTTTTTTTTTTTTTTTTTTTTTTTTTTTATATATATGTATAACTGACTCTGACTGAAAAAATAAATATGTAGATCATCTCTTATTTTCTTATTTTCCGTTTATTGAGCTCGGTGCATCCGAGTACTGATCGACGAGTTGTGGAAGCAATGCGAAAGCAATATCAGTGAAACATCGGTAAAAATCATATATGAAAGCGCGACAGCTTGCCGTGAAATGTCAGGCGAAAGTGTAATATTGCACGCAGTAATAGAATAAATTCCGAGTGTCGGCATGCTCGTCCCGGATGTATTGATGCCTTCTCACTGTATAGAAAATATTCAACGCAAGCATATTTACATTGAACTCTCGAATCGGATTAACGCGATGTATTCCGAAAGCTAGGTGCTGTAGATATTTTATCAATTTCCCGTAAATTGAGAGTTGTCGTTGCGTGGAAAAATAAAAAAATAGGATTAACGTAAGAATTACAGATTTTACAAACAAATATTTCTGTCGTCGTCGTGTGTGTGTGTGTGTGTGTGTGTGTGTGTGTGTGTGTGTGTGTGTGTGTAAACTTTGATATTATTATAAAATATTATTTTTAAATCTGTATTTTATCTGTGCTTTAGATTTACGTTAAACTGTGCAATATCTTTTCAATTAACTACGATCCTTCCTTTTACGTTATATTTTAATTTTAATAACAAACTGACGAATTGTGCATTTTAACATCTGCCTCTGAATTGTTATTGAACTTCCTGATTCAGATAAACATTGAACGAATGTTTCTCTTGAATTTATCTTGAGTTTCGTTCAGTCAACGATACGGGAGTTTTAGCATCACGCAAACGAAAAGAGGACTCTGACAAATACTTTTACACATTCATGCAGGCACATCGTTAACTTTAGGTATGCATATTATCATCTACTACTTATACGCCGTGCTATCGCACAGCAATATCGTATTTTCTTATGGCCTCCCGTTTATACTCGGATGAAGCTAAAAATACACGACTGCGCATTCTTTAATAAATCGTTCTGGCGCACTCAGAGATGCGATCAGAGAGTCCTTGATAAAAACATGCGTAAATTATACCTAGCTCCCCTTTGACACGGTCTGCTCATTTTTTCATGGCAGCGATTTGCTTTCTTGATGATTATCTGGAACGTGTTTCACCAAAGGGAACGTGTATATACATATACATAGTTTTCCTCAGTTCTCTCGAGCGCAGGTCTCGCTTGTTCGGCTTTTCTATATCGTGTACCAGGAATAAGAGAAAGAACAACGCCCGTGCCGTGGACCCTGGAAATAAATCCATTATGTGTCGTAGAATCCTACAGAGCCTCTCCTACAGAGTGGAAGCCGCGCGGTTCAGCCAGTCGGTTTTGTCCTTTCCGGTCGAGTATCGGACTTTTGATGGTACGTGGGTACCCACACACCACATTCGCTCGCTGGTCTACCTCATTTCATCAAGATCACTCGTACCACCCTATTAACGCCAATATATGCTCGTAGCCTTTGTTAGTGGACTGGTTTCCGCCGCGCCACTAAATATGGTCGCGCGCGATTTAAGAGCCGACCGTAATTCCGATTCGTCCGGAATAATCGTTGCGGCAAATCATATCTCGGGAAATTATATCCGACGTTCGAGAGAGAAAGAGAAAAAGAGGAATCTCGTTTCCCGCAAAAAGGAAATCACCGCTCGGATTCACCCATTCCCGCTTATGCTGAAAAATAATCGCGTTGACGATTAACCGCGGAGCGGAAACACATAAACATCAATCAGTTATGAAGAGCCCGGGCCCCGGGAGAGATTGGCTTTATCGGCGCGACGGAGAAAGTTGGCGCGAGTTAACAAATCGATTCTCCGCAGCGGCCGGCAAAACTGAAAAGCCAACAAGAGCCAAGCGGGACTCGATGAAGCAGAGTGCGGTGTGTGCCCTCCGACGCGCCTCCCTCCTCGCTTCGCTCCTCGCTCGGCTCTGATTCAGAATCGCGATCGTATGGAAGCACATAAATAGCGGGGCCACGCAACGTGACGTGTCGCGCTAGCGCGAGAGAGCCATATCTCGCCGGATTGATTTAATCGCCAGCGTCCATTTGTCAAGGCCGACGTGCGGGTGGGCCCGTTCGCCGCCGTCGGTCCCGAGGTCGACGGAGCTCGTCGTCCTCGTTCGTTTTACCGGGGATGCGAGCCGGTACCGTCCGATCGTCAGCGCGATTGCTCGCCATTGCAGTTGCATCCCACTTTGAAAGGCGAGACCGTATCGTCCGATCCTGCAGTCCGATCAGGATCGAATAGAGCGGAAAAATCTCGATTTCGGAGATATCAACACGATTCCCCGCGCAGATGGCAATCGTCTAAAATTTCTACCTGCTCTCTGGTATGCCCCATTGTCCAGGTCGGGCAGATGACATTGTTCTAGATTACTAGATTTTTCAGAAATTATCAGATTACCTTGTTTGCTTTATCCGCAATATTACGAATGATTAACAAGAAAAATGGGAATTTTAACGCAAGAAAGCACATCATCTTTTTATCTCGAACGACATAGATATTTTCGATTGTAATTCTAAGTTCACCATTAAACTGTGTTGAACGTAAAAACTGCAGCGAGCAGTCTCGAAAAAAATTCACATCACGATACGCGCGGGAGAAGTAAGAAAATCATGGCTGAGAATCATATTTGCATTACTAGATTACGGCGTTCGAAGGTGCCGGCAGTTAGAGCGCCGCTTTTGTCGCTTTTTCTCGCGCGCTCTCGGTACGCTTTTCCTTTTTCTTCTCTTGATCTCTTTCGAAGAAATGGTATAGTAATGATCGTGCACAATCCCCGCCGTTGCTCTCCTTCGCTGTCCTTCTGTCCGGTGTTCCTGACTGAATCTTTAAAGCCGTACTGCAACGTTTTGTTTTCACTCGCATGGGCGCCTTGATGCGTCGTCTCAGGATCAGCAGCCATACTTCGCCGAAGTGGCTTCGCTAGTTCTTCATTTGAGTACTCAACAAGCTGCCTGCGTTACATGATTTGCAGCTACATCTCTCGTGTAAGGACGAAGGATGGAGCTGCATCCTCGTGCGACGTATGCAAGTAACTTGATTGTCAAGAAAAACACGGAAATCCTCTTTTCCAGAGATAAATCTTTTACCAAAACATCTCAAATTGCATTCTGCATAATTTTTATTACTAAAAAATTTATTACTTGGCTTGGTCGATCGTTCGATACTTGTTTCTTTTTCGCAATTTTTATGGTGCAAGAAAGAAATCGCTGAACAGTGTTAATTAACGAATCCTGCCGGCGCAATCGCCGAGTAAATTAATAGGATTCACGTCAGCTTGCCATATTGACGCGCTGGTTTAATTCTGATGAATTCGCATTTTTCGAATGCGATCGCACATAGGCGAGAGCAGCGCCGTTTGCGCGGCGCCAACGTGGTATCGGCATGTTACGATATTTTCTTATCGATGACGTTCCTTTGCAATTACGCGATCGAGTGAAGGCGTCATTAGTCATCGGAAATAACATGCGTTGGGCTTTAGGAATTTGAGTTTGCGGAGATACTCGAGGCACTCGGGATCGAAGAGGGTAAATGGAAATAACGCTCCGAAACACGTACGTCTCTTGTGCGCCGGCGCATTCGACATTGTCAAACTTTGTACATTAGGCGCCGTACATTGGAGTATAATGCAATTCGCCAGACCTCGCGTGCGACTAGATGCAAGAAATCCTATCTACGTAACGGCGCGACGTGCAATAAACGGCTTAGAGGAAGTTCGATCTTTTTAGCAATAGCCATCGTTTCAGGATCGTCCCATCGACGCGACCATGACTCGGGAAACTTTGGTCCACTTCTCGAGAAAACGCTTTCTCGCGAGCTTTTGGTAAATCGCTATAAAGTACAAGACAAGACGTGCTGAGGGAAACGGTCCATAAATCGCAGAAAGATAAGTGTTGTTGAAACTCAATCGGATAATTCTGTTAAAGAACGAAACGTCGTTTTATGACGTAATAATAGTTCTTGCCAAACCATATAAAAGTTCATATTCCGATTTAAAATATCTATAACGCGTGATGCGAATGCTTGCTTTGTAAGCTTGTGAATATGGTGTGATTAAATATTTAAAATCTAAAAATTAAAAATCTAAAAAATGTATCTAATAAATAAGCATTTTTATTTTATCACTTTTGTATGAATTATATTTTATGCCGAAAATATTTCATATATCAATGTTTTTTTATTCGGTAAGATATGATAATTTAAGATCTCACCCTATATTTTGACTTTATTTTGACCCGTAAATAAGCGTTAGTTTCATATCGAAAAAGCAGATACGCGGCCTCGACGGCCTTCCTTTTGACAATACGAGCGGGCATTAGACAATAACGTGCAAAAGAGTCAGTCTGTGCCTATTCTCAGCCAAGAATAGATCATCCCGAACTATGGTAGAATAAAGAGGAAATATAACAACGCTCTTTTATTTTCTAAGACACAGCCCACAAAGGTAATATTTTTAGTTTGACCCACTTCTAATTTTTTTACTTCTTATTTTTCTTGATAATATTTTAATGAGGAAACCTACACTATTCTAAATTTAGATCAATGTTGATCGGAATGTTAATACTTGGAATGCTATGGCTTATTGAGAAACCTCGATACTGGTGTGTATTTTAAGATATTCTTGAGTAGATATCTCATATGTAGGGCGTGTTGGCGAGCACAGCTCTCCTTCTTCCGATAGAGATAAGAAAAGATATCGTTCGATAAAAAGCTTGCCGTGTTCTTAAGAGCATCTGTAAAGAATGAGGTTGGCACGGAAGTGCAAATGTTGATACCAGATTAACTAATTAACTAATTATAATTTATTTTTTTATTTTTAATTTATATTCCACAAAGACGTAACGAGTGTGTTTGGTCGCGAACCGAACACACACAACATATTGTCCTCGTGATGATCGAGCTCGTGTTTTCCTGTGATTGGCGAAGATTTTTGAAAACAGTCGAATTCGGCGAAGTGAAAAAATTTCAAGACGATGTTATAATAGTAATACAATGCGCGAGCTCTCGGAATCGTATTTCATTTTTAGTGGCGGATTTTCGGGTGTGCAGGTTTTGCAAATTTTTTCACTTCGCCGAATTCGACTGTGTCTTCAAAAATCTTCGCCAATCACAGGAAAACACGAGCTCGATCATCACGAGGACAATATGTTGTGTGTGTTCGGTTCGCGACCAAACACACTCGTTACGTCTTTGTGGAATATAAATTAAAAATTAACGATCTAAGAAATGAAATTTATTTACGCAGATACTTTTACAACATTACATTATATTTAATTTTCTATATATATATATATATATATATATATAGGATTTAGTCTTGAAAATTTTCTGAAATATTTCTTTTCGATGATCAACAATAATTTGCTCAAGTTATATATGAAAATTATTTTCTCTCTGTAAGGACCAATGATAACACGCGTTGAGAAAAATTGATATCAAGAGAGTTTAAAATATCTTTATATTGCGGAAAATACACAGTTTGTGATATCAGATTAATTCAACGCGCACTGGCAATAGCATCGCAAGCTCTTCAGTATCATTACGATAAATAAATGAACAATAATGTTCTTTTGTTGTGTATCGGAGAGATAAAAGCGAACGGCACGGAATCCAGGTGTTTACGCTGCGCCACAAAACCGTAGGCATTAATCGGATTTGTCCCTTTGTTTCTGTTTTCGTGAAGAGATAGAGAATACAAATGTTGGCGTCGCGAATACGTTCCGGAATAATTGCGTCACCGTCGAATATTTCGCCTCGCCTCGCGAACATCGGCTACCTTTTTTCGGCTTGGTTGAGATGAGGCGGCTAGGCGTGTTTGCTCCGTAAACTGACAAAATTCGTTACAACGCCAGCCGGTAGAACACGTAGCTCGAGCTGTGAAATTAATTCCGACCATCGTCCGGCTGACCTCTTCGTGCGCACTCTGCGGTCGTTTGTCCCTCAATACGGGACGATCGTCCGCGTATTTCGCATTGAAATACCGACGGCGTATGTTGTTTTCGCTCGTCGTTCACCTAGCCGTGGTGATTCCCGCATTTTCTCGCCGACAGTATGCCAGGGAGCGAACATACGTTTATTCGCGCGAAAAAAATATCGCGTGAATATTCTCGAGCCGCGGTGCGGTTTTTCCTTTTGTCGCCCGTCGCTATCTGTTCCTCGATCATTTTTAAATCCCCGAGCCATACCTCTACGAGGACCCGATGCTCCGTTTTCTGCACGCGGCATCGCAATTCACGCTCGATTTAACTGGCAAAACGAGTTTCTGCGCAAGCACTGTCCTCCGACCTCCGAACGCCATAAGAACCGCCTTCGGGACTCGAAGTCCATCCGTCCATTTCGTCCTCTCAACTTTTCGTGGTGAGTTCAAAGCTGTTTAAATCTCATCGAGAAGAGAAAAGAGAGTGAAACACAGGTAAAAGAAAAGCAGCGTAATCTCGCTCGAATGTTTTTGTGCCGCTGTCAAAGGCTCCGCGTCGCGGTTCGTTGTTTCTGCGATTCAGCCTCGGTATCATGACTCCTTTGAGAGAAAGCTGCACGGCTTTCGGGAAACCGCCGAGTACAATCTCAGACGTCCGTCGTCGTTCTCGATATCCGCATAATCTCACTTTGTCACGGTAGTCATTTCAGCTAGACGAACCTTCCGCAAGCGGCGCCGAACTTGGAGAAAGAGATTGCGGAAGAAATCGTCCCGACGTCTTCGTCCATTTTCTATTCGTTCTATCCATCGTTTTTAGATAGATCTCGGAGTGAATTTAAGCGGATACGAAAGAAACGTGATTTTATTTACGTATGCATGCGGCAGAGTCGCGTGTAGACTCGAAGTCTTTCTACATATCCGGCGTCGTATGCAAATACATTTGGGAAGATTGCGACGGGATTTCCTCTGGACTTGACCGTGTAATGCAGCAGTATAAATCCGGGGAAAATGTATTCCGCGGTCGACACGGTTGCTGAAGAGCATATTTGATGTAGTGTAAGAGTATTTGATATAGCGAACGTTGTCGCGTTAACACAAAATGTAGCGTCGAGCGTGAGCGATTAACACGTTCGCTGCTATTCGAGGTGTCATCCGCACAAGTATATTAAACTATACTACTAGCAAACTAGAATTTATCTATTTTTTAAGAACATCGAACTGATGTGAATATTATTTCTCTTCTTTTTTTTTTGTGCAGCAATAAATTATTTACTCCAAAGTAATTTTCATTCTTATAAATTATGTTATAGTTTTTTTTGTAATATTTTTTTCTCATTTTACAGTTTTTGAAATGTTAGATTTGGCTTTAGTAATTTTTTAATGATGAGCCGCATCGCGGTTTTTAGTCCGTTTATAAAAGAGGACATCGTTCGAGGCATCTCATTAACGTATCGGGATTGAAAATGCGCGAGGGAATGTCAACCGGTCGGCGACGCGTTCAAGGTAGAGTACAAGGCTTCGGGACGCGGTAGCAATGCAATGCGAATGTTCAGAGGCGCCAACTTGGCGCGGACTCGCTCGCTCGTCTCGTTTCACTTACGATTACCTGCATGCGCACGTTCTCCAGGTGCATTATCGCGGGAAGGCGCAGCGCAGCACGCGGGGAATCGCGGGGAGGGGAGGGGGGGGAACGCGCCCGGCGTTTAAACGCTTTTTATTACGCCGGTTACGAATCAGTGGCTACGTAATTGGCACCGAGTCCGCGTAAACATTCCTCGCGAGCGAAAGCCAGAGGCACGTACATATCTCGATATTCCACGTTTTACTTTACAGGAACTAAAGGTCAATTTTTTTTCTTTTTTTTTTTTTTTGTTTCCGCTCATCGTTAAAGTGGCTGCTCCGCGTAATAATAATCCGCGCCGTCCCACGAATTTCCAAGTGAAATAACTTCGAGCGCTATAACGCGGACGCGGAAGACAATTCCGTCGCCGCGATTTCGCGACTCGCGAGCGACAAAGCAATCCGGGGCTCTTGTCTTATCTCCGAGAGAGATAATTATGCGACCGGAGAGAAAACCGTCGAGTGCGACTTCTGTGACGCTATTGCACTCGTCCTTATTCAGATTATCATGGTCTTTTCCACTTTCGAGCAGAAACAAACGGTGGATAATTCGAAATTAACAATTATTTAGATTTTCTCATTTGCAAACATCTCGAGATCCCCCTCGACGAGAGCGAAAAGCAGAGAGCTATCTGCGATCTGTTATTCATTCAAATTTGCGGTGCGCTCTCGCAATAGCGTAATGTATCGTTCCTATTTAAACGGCGGACGTATCGATACCGAGCTGTCAAACGCGCGGCAACATACATCGTGCAAATGCGGCCGGAGGCACCGCTGGTCAAGATTAGAGAGTATACGAGTGCGGGATACTGGGAAGATAGGTAAAATCCTGGCATCCCCTATCATTCCCCGCTTGCATCCGCTGACACGAGTCGTTGATATCGCGGCTTCGGTCGTGGAACTGTCAGACGAGGGAGTGATCGGTGGCTAGAATTCATGAGCTCTCACTGCCGATGCATACGGCTTAGCAATGCTTTTAAAAAAATTATATTTGTGTACGTAGAGAGAAAAAGCTTTTTTGTTTTTACCTTTATCAAAAATAAATTTGCAATTTTGTGATTATTTTAACCAACAAATTTAAATTTTTATTTTGTACGTTGATAAGAGAGAAATGTATATTTAATTATTTAATCTTTTACATCTTTTTAATTTATTTAAACTATCCTACTTTTGATTGAGATCACACACACACACACACACACACACACACATATATATATATATATATATATATATACACACACATACACGCATATATATACAGAAGTGGAATATTTTATAACTTCACTATGAAGAATAATTCAATTTGAATTTTCTGCAAGAAGTGAACTCGATCGGCGTACTCGATCGAGCACTGCAATGTCAATGGAATTTTAATTTGAGTTTCGATACGTGAATATTCTATAGCACTCTTCCAGGACAATCGCATTTCATCGAAGCGACGTAACGAATACATAATTGCATTTGATTGTCCCTTTTACGTTCAACAGAATTCCACGAAATGGACAATTGAGTGAAGTTAAGAGTCTCATCAATAAATAATTGATTCGGGCAGTACAGTACTCGCAACGTCTCACACTCCAGTGATTTATCTGTCGCTATGGTATATCGATCGTGCCGTCGATCAATAATGTACAACCGGAAAGGAAGAGTTTGGTCCCGCCATCCCTTCTCTCCCTTCTCTCCCTCGTTCTAACTTCCTCCGGTAAACCTAGTCTTTGCGCTCGATCGGCTGGAAGTCGGTAGCTGTCGTGGAAGATAATCTTGAATTTTGCCGTTTGACTGTATCCACGTGCTAGACTTTACGGGCCTCCCTCTTTGTCTTTGCCAACTCGTCGCTCGGTCTAACTTTGGCGTCGTTTACTGTTTCAGGTGACCGCTGCCGATACGCGAAACGGGGTCGGAAGTCCTGTACCTCGCAGTGGCCTCGTTCTATCGAGCGAAAGACAAACCGGGCGGAAGTGTTCGTCGACGAGCACTAACGATGAGCTAGCGACACCATCATGCATAGGATGAAGCAACGCGTGCTGCACGCCTGGCCATGGTTGTGGCTATGGCTGTTCGCGGCCACGGCCGGCTCTCCGTCTTCCGATACTTTCGTGCCGACTTTCGTGCCGCCACGTGGCGGCGGGGACGGAAGCGCGAGAGACGACGACGGCGATGGCAATGGTGGTGGTGGTGGTGGTGGTGCTTCAATCAAGTCGATTTCCTCGATCGGCACCGCGACGACCCTGCCGTTCACGTTCGAGGATGACGCGAGTCTTCCCTCGGAAATTTCCGAATTCCGTTTCACGCAGTCTCTGTACAACGTTTCTATTCCCGAAAATTCCATCGGTAAAACGTACGTCGTGCCCCAGGAGAGGATGGGTATAAAGCTCGCGTCCGCCAATAGTGACATTGACGTAAAGTTTCGCATAGTGAGCGGCGATCGCGAAAAGTTTTTTAAAGCGGAGGAACGCACGGTCGGCGATTTCTGCTTCCTCTTAATACGGACTCGAACCAGCAGCGTCGACGTGCTAAATCGCGAACGCAAAGACCGATATGTGCTCGAGGTGCGTGCCACCTCGAGCAAACGCGACGGTAGAAACAGAGTGGTTACGCTCGAGGCGAGCACCACGGTGGTGGTGACAATCCTCGACACGAACGATCTCAATCCGCTCTTCTATCCGATCGAATACGAGACCACCGTGACGGAGGACACGCCTTTGCATCGCAGCATACTCAGGGTAATCGCCGAGGACGCCGATCTCGGCAGAAATGGCGAAATTTACTATAGCTTTGCAGAGGAAACAGATCAGTTTGCTGTTCATCCGGTCAGTGGCGTAATAACGCTTACAAGACCGCTCAGGTAAGCGTATATTTTTGTCGGTATTTTACAAATTTGCAAATAGTTCAAACGTATAAATTAGAGTGTAATTGCGATCTATTTAAACAATTCGAGGCAGAAGTGTTTCAAAACTCAATAGTATAATTTTATTTAACTCAAGTAAAATTATTAATTTGGACTGTTTAATTAGTTTGCAATATAATATTTACTACTATTCAGATTTTTATAATGTATTTTATTTTATTGTCTTATCTTAGACACATAAAATAAATAAATTTTTATACGAATTATTCGAATTTAGAGAGATGAACATAGCTTAATTTTTAAAAATTTTTAAAGTTGAAATAACAATAATTATATTTTTTCTATTATTTTTCTCTGCTTTTTTATGTTATAATTATTATAATTTTTATAATTTAAAATTATTCTAATTTTATGCAACATTTCGTCTATGAGTTTTCATTTTTATACGTTGTTATTTCAATAGCTTTTAGAATATTTAGCAAATTTCATTTTTCTTCTATTTTTCTTCGTAAATTATTCGTGGAATCGTGTGTGTGTGTGTGTGTGTGTGTGTGTGTGCCGGTGTTAGCAAATGGTTCGCTTTCTCTTTAGGTACGCGGAACGCGCCATACACGAGCTGGTAGTCTTAGCGAAGGATCGCGGCGCTCTTTTTCGTAGCGCGGGCAACAGCCGCGCGAGTACCGCGAGGGTCACCATCAGAGTACGGCAGGTGAATCTGTACGCGCCCGAAATCTACGTACATCAGTTACCCAACATCGTCGAGAATTCGAACGCCGACATCTACGCGATTGTGCAAGTGAACGATCGTGACGAGGGCGTACACGGTCAGATCGCGAGTCTCGATATCGTGGGCGGCGATCCGGCCGGTCACTTCAGGGTGCGTCCGGCCGGTGGATCGCTCTTCGGTCGCGAATACAACATCGAGGTACTGCATCTGCTCGATCGCGAGACCGCGGTGCAGGGTTACAATCTCACCCTGCGCGCTATGGATCGCGGGGTGCCGCAGCGGTACAGCTACAAATTCGTGCCGGTGCACCTGGCTGACGTGAACGATAACGCGCCGGTGTTCAGTCGCCAGATTTACGAGGTTAAAGTGCCAGAAACTGCCCCCATAAACACGCCGATCATAAGACTCAAGGTTACGGACGCGGACGAAGGGAAAAACGCACTGGTATATCTCGAAATAGTTGGCGGTAACGAGGGTGGCGAATTTCATATGAACGCCGAGACCGGTATGTTGTACACGGCCGTCAATCTGGACGCCGAGAAGAAGGCGTTTTATACGCTGACGGTATCGGCAATCGATCAGGGTAACGCCGGCACCAGAAAGCAATCCTCGGCGAAAGTGAAGATCAACGTGGTCGACACCAACGACAACGATCCGACCTTCGACCAGCCGGAAATGGAGGTGCTGCTGGACGAGAACGAACCGGCCGGCACGTCCGTCGTGCGAGTGACCGCGAAGGATCGCGATTCTGGCGAGAACGCCTACATATCTTACAGCATCGACAACCTTAAGAAAGTTCCGTTCGAAATCGATCATTTCTCCGGTATCGTCAAGACCAAACAGGTTCTCGATTACGAGACCATGAAACGAGAGTATCTGCTGCACGTGCGGGCGAGCGATTGGGGTCTGCCTTATCGGCGTCAGGCTGAGATGCAATTACGGGTGAAGTTACGGGATGTAAACGACAATCGACCGCAGTTCGAACGGATCGATTGCACCGGTCACGTGCCGCGATACGTGCCGATCGGATCTGAGATCATCACCGTGTCCGCGATTGACTTCGACGCCGGGAACATCGTTAGTTATCGTATAGTGTCCGGGAATTCCGACGGTTGCTTTGTTCTCGACTCAGCCAGCGGTGTCCTCTCGGTCGCTTGCGATCTATCGGACATCAAGGTCACCGAGAGAACTGTCAACGTTACCGCCACCGACGGCACGCATTTCGCGGATGTTAATCCAATTCACATACATCTTGTGAACGCCAAGCGGAATCTGGGCTCGCAGGCGAGAATCCTGACGGATGAGACCGGCGCTTTCGAATGCCACGACACCGGCGTGGCGCGCAGACTGACGGACGCAATGGCCTCAGCAGAGAAGAATAACATGCCGTCGCGGGACGACGAGTACACCCTGATACCGAGTCGTTACGGTGAGAACGTGCACGCCCCCGAATTCATCGATTTCCCGAGTGAGATACGGGTCAACGAGTCGCTCAAACTCGGCACGACTCTAGTGCGAATACGCGCCCGCGATCGCGACCTCGATTACAATGGTAAACTCGTCTTCGTCATATCCAGCGGCGACCGCCACTCCGTCTTCGGTATCGATCCGGACACCGGTGACCTGAACACGATCGGTTATCTGGACCGCGAGCGGGAGAGCGAGTACTATTTAAATGTAAGTGTGTTCGATCTGGGCAAGCCGCAGAAGTCTGCCTCGAAGATGCTACCGATTACCATCCTGGACGTCAACGACAATGCGCCGAAGTTCGAGAAGTCCTTGGCGAGTTTCAGAATCTCCGAGACCGCGCTGAACGGCACCAACGTGTGGCGCGCCAACGCCACCGACGCCGATCTCGGTGACAACGCGCGCGTCACTTACTCACTCGTGACGGAGACCAACGACTTCCGCGTGGATCCCTCGACGGGTGTGCTGAGCGTCTTCGGCAAGCTCGACAGGGAACGGCAAGAGATATACGAGCTGAGAATTCGCGCTCGTGATAACGGTGGCAAGGACAACGACACTCCGCCCTTGTACTCGGACGCGCTCGTCAGAGTGACGGTCGACGACGTCAACGACAATCCGCCCACCTTCGCGCTGTCGAACTACAACGTCAAGATCCGCGAAGACGTGCCGCTCTGGACCGTCGTCGCCGTTGTGGACGCCACGGATCCCGACGAGGGCGCGGGCGGCGACGTGGAATACTTCCTGTCGGACGCGATGGAGAGCGAAGGTTCTTTCTTCAAGGTCGACAAGGTGTCGGGCACGGTGAGGACGACTCAGAGCTTGGACTTTGAGGATCGGCAGTTGCACACGTTGACAATAGTCGCGCGCGATCGCGGCGATCCATCTTTATCTTCCGAGACGGACCTCGTGATTGAGGTGATTGACGTAAATGAGAATCTTCATCCGCCGATTTTTGACGATTTCGTCGTGTCCGCGAGTGTCTTCGAGAACCAACCTGTCGGCACCCTCGTCACCACGGTTCGGGCGAGAGACGCGGATCCCCCCGGTGGAGATTCCAAGATTGGATACAGCATCCGCGGAGGTGATGGCGTTGGCATCTTCACCATCGACGAAGAAGGTAAGTGATTAGTCATGAATTATTTAAAATAAACAACTCGTTTAAATATATCGAAATATAATGAAAATCTTAAAGATTAAAGAAAGTTATGTTAACCGTCAGATTACGCGACCAGAAAAAACTCCTTTATGTTCATGAAACATGAAAGAAATTGGAATGATAAAACTGAAATGAAGATTGAGACTGCGATTTTCTGAAACACTATTGAATTTTAATCGATATTGGCTGTGGGCACTCTTTGGCAATAACTTCTACGTCTATACGCTTTACGTAAATCACGGCGCTTATATTGAATCCAAGAATTTCCAATCAAATATCGCAAGATGTACGTTTCCTTTGAAGAAGGGAACGAAACGAGTATTTGGGCCTCACCAAGATTTCCCAATATCTCATTCAATAACCAACGAATGGTATTCCGCGCGAAGAGGTAAACACATTCGATCTCGTGGCAATGATTTCAATTTACTCGTCAAAACGACCACGCGTGTGCTAGCCGCGGTTCATAAATATCTTCAATAGTTAATAGATACTTTTTGGGAAAAAAGACGTCGTGTCTACATATTCATAAATCATGACGTTTCCAGTAGATAAATAGGGGACGCCGAGTAGTAACCGAGAGATGTAGCTTTTAACATATATCGTAACTCAAACTCGAGGTCAAAGCGCATGGGTGAAGGTATAAATTCGTGTCAAATAACTTAATAGAAAATCGATCTTCTAATCGATCTTTTGATTTCTTGTTTTTGCAACGGTTGCGACGATTTGCAATTTCAGCTTTTAATATAACTAATTACATCTTGATACCGAGATTGCAGATCGCAAGTACGTGACATCTTCTCGGAAAGGATTTATTCGCGGAAACGTTTATTGTACGTGCACGGGAATGCCCGCCCTTTCTCTTTTTTTCTCTCGTTTCTTTTCCGGGTACTTCTGTTGGCCCTTCAGGCACAAAAGGGCGCGCAACGTGCACGCTGTGCCCTTTCTGCATCGGACACGGCCCGCGCCGGACGCGCCGTGGCACCGTTCCAAGGCGAAGTTGCGGCGTCGCGGCCCATTAAATTTCGATGCAGCGAGCCTAATTGAATTACGGTGCCGCAGGACCCCTCCCCCTCTCTCTCTTTTTTCGAGTGCGCGAGGCGCATTAAATTTCTCCGGCAGTCTCCTTTCACCGCGGAAACGTCTCTCGAGAAATCGCGACGTCATTCCGCTTAATGGCTAATTCCTGTGCACCGGTGCCACGTCGGTCACGGCGCGCGGTCATAATGCACCGATGATCGTTTCTTGATGAATGCATCGGGCGGGACGAAAGTCTCGAAACGAAATAGGTTTCCTGCTAATTCACGAGACACGCGAAAGCGACACTTTGACGTTAGGGCAGCATTGACATCTGTCGACTGTCGAGACATTAATAAAAGTTTAACGCGATTGCACCGGAAGTATTACTCCCCTAACAACAATGACCTTTTCCACGATGTGTTTTACGATTATATTCCTACTAATGCGACCCAATTATTTTCAAGAGCTGGTGGCATTATGATGGTCACATTTCCGGTTTCTATAGTCACTTATCTTGTACGACGATGTAGGTTAAAAAAATATACATTGCTTTTGCTTTTGTTACGTTTTTTAACGCTCTCTGAAACAGAATACGACCGTATGCGCACTGTACGTTGAAGTAAATAGATTTATATTATGTGTGCGCATCCTTATGCGTGTTTATAAACTTGATATATTGATATATCGGGTATTGTTCTAGCTTCCATGCCAGCAATCACCAATCAATTTCTTACCAAATATTTTAAATCTTTGGAAAAATTTTGGAGAATCATTATTTATTATATACTAAAATTTTTTCAACGATATAAAATTTCGAATATCTCTATCAAGTTTATTTTTTTTTAATATAAATAGAAGACAGAGAAGTCTTTATTTTATGTTTTTACTTTAATCAAGATTTTATTTTATATTTCTATGTTTTCGTTTTCGTTGAAAATCTATTATTAGCAGTAAAACAATAAAATTTGGACACCCTGTGTACGCACGCGCTTTCCGTTTGTACACTTTTACTTCTATATATATATATATATATATATATGTACATGTGTGTACGTCGCGTGGTAGTATATTGATCTCCCGTCGAGCAAAAATAATACATTGTCAGTAGTATGCATATTCAACTGGCGTAAATATTCATAAGTCGCCAGTGTATTGCCTCGGTGTCAGAAGCACGAACGGTAACGTCGCCGGTGCCGATGGGAGTTGTGGTGCGGTGATAATGGCAGCGACGGTGCCGGTAGTAGTGATGGTGTCGGTGGTGCAGTAATGGCAATAACTGTGACGGTGTTCGTTTAAGTCGTGAATAATTTCCCGGCGGATACTTAGGATCTATGGCGGGCACGTGATACCGTTCACGCGTAAGTCAATGCTCCTCTTGTCGCACGAGAGAATCGTTATCTCTCGGGATCGAAAAATACGACGCGTGCAATTGCTGCAAATTGGGAGACTGGGAGATCTTCGCTTCTATTGTTCATCGGCTATCGATTGGTCTTTATCACAATTAGGAGACATCGACCTGTGTGCACGTTGTACATTGCTCATGCAAGATTTTTATTTCCATGACGATCGTACATTTTACGAGAATCTCTCTCTCTCCCTCTCTCTATCTCTGTCTATCTCTGTCTTTCTGTCGAAACAATACATATACCTGTCAATACAATTTACGATGAAATGACGCGCAGCTTGACGCGCCGTGACTAAACGCGATTAAGCTTCGATCGTAGTAGAAAAGTGCCACACCTAGTTTGCGGAGCACCCGACGAGCCGAGCGACGCGTTTTCCGGTAAGCGAGCTAACGCGTCATTCTAGCCGGCTCTGTCCACTATGTGCTGGCCGCGGGCGTTGCAGCAGCGGGCGTTAGTCCATTAATAAAGCTTTATATATCATCGAGCGTTCCCCGAAAGCTCGCCCGAGTTTGATCGCGCGCAAAACGAAGAAAAGCTCGCGACGATCTACGCGCTTTAAAGCGGATGGATCCGAAAATTACTGCTCTTACCTGCTCTTACCTCTCTTTCTCTCTCCCTTCCCCCTCCCTCTCTCTTTTGTTACATCTGAATAGAACCCCCTTCGTTCTCGTATCTCTTTTTATTCGATAAAACTGGCGAAATTCCTCAATTTCGAGGAATTTCGCGGAAAAGTGAGCTGAAGCGTACGGTATTTAAGCGTACGTGTTTCTTATCGTATCGTTGCCTTGTTATGGAATGAATCATCCCGTATTAACATTCGTGTGCTAACACGACGTCCAATTGGAAAGGTTAAAGAGATGTTAATTCGTTCATTGTTAAGTTCCTTTACAAATTGCGAGGAAACTCTTCGCCTCGAGTGTATTAGAGTATATATTGGATCAACAAACTGTTTCCCGGTCGATCGTCATTATCCGCTGCAATATTAGAATGAGACGTAATCGGTTTTACTGTAAATACGTATCGGACTATTGTAACTGCTGTTACGGGCTTCCCTGCGGCATCCGTTGCACTTGACAACGTCCATGCGAATGCGACTGGCAATTTCCGAAAGATATTTAACATAGGACGTTCATTTCGATTGAATCGGCATACAGTAAATTATACGTGCCAAGTGCTCGTAAAGTCGTCCCGAATTGCCTTCACTGACAAGCCATTATGCTTCTCATATTCATCTCATAAATCGTTTCGCGATATTCATTCATCCGGAGTGCTGCCTCCTGTATTATCAAGCAGCTCTAGCGGGGTTTTCCGAATTTCCAGAAGCCAGCTTCGTGCGCTTCTCTGTATTTTCCCTCTTCTTTAATTCAACGGCGCGATTAAATAATTATGTCGTGGCGCGGTGCTAAGGTCAACTTCGACGACATTCTATTTCTCGTTTCCACGTACTTCCGGTGAAAAACAACCGGCCGTTATCGTACAGCGGTGCCATTATGCTATCGGAAACTTTTCGATATTGTTAGGACTTATCTCTCGCGAAAAGTTTCAACATGCGAATGCGTAAAATTCTGTCCGTTTGTATTGCGAGATATGGCGTGTTCGAGAAGCGTTGGGTAACTCGATCGAAAATGGTTGATGCTAAATTAATTTCATTTCCCACCTGTTTGTCGCGGCTGATCGCGATTTTTTTCCCGACTGATGTGGGCAGATAATAATTATGTACTTCTGCTTAAATATTGTGCCAGAATTAATAAGGGTGCGTCACGGTCTAACGAACCGGCGAAAAGCGAGCGAGCCCATTACCGAGACGCAAACGGTACTCTATATACCTAATAATATGTACGCCCACAGCAATAAAGCGTTTGCACCGTCCACAGCAATTACGCGGGTGTTTACACAGAAATACTCTTACTGGTTAACAAACCGTGGTGCAGTGATATTTTTCTAAATGTACGAGGCCGGTATTTTTACAGCGACACTGGCGTATATTTAAAATAGCGGTATAAAGAAAATATTCCGACGGCGTGCCCTACATCTGCGTGTATACGCAGGCAGATTCGCTGATTAAATACAGCCCTTTTTATTACGTATGAAATTTTATTCGCTCTGTCATTACGGTCTTCCCACGGTCGTTGTTTAGATTTTAATATTTATAAGCCTGAATAAAAGAATAGGTATATCAAGCTATCTTACATCTCTGCATATATGTAAGTTAAGGAGAAATTGACTGAATCGTTTTCAAGGATCGGAAATATCATTGCGAGATACTAAAGGAGAACACTATCGTCGAGGAAGTCGAGAGGCGAGGGGTGCGATGTGTTCGAAACTTAAAAGCGCTTCTTTTACTCGAGTCCATAAGTTCAATTATTTATAGAGAGCGACGGAACATCTTGTTGCCGTATGACTGAGAGAAATCGAGAAGAAAATACTTCGACCATCAATTCCGCTTTAAAGCGTACGTGGTCGAGCGAACGAGTACCGCACACGATAATGTCTCGTAACGATTCATTATTTACCGGTGACTTCCACGTCCGCTTTATACGTTCGCATAGAAGAGTACATATTCGGATCGGAAAATAATTTCCGTATTTGAAAGACAGGGAAATTTTTTTGCTAATTTCCAATTCCGTCGCGGCGGAAACGGAATTTCTTCTCCGAGAGAGAAAACACATCTCATGTAATTCGAATAGGATGGGCACGATTTGAATAGTATTTTTATTTTCTACGTTCTACGTGGTATTTATTGAGTCAGATAACGATCGCCACGCACGTCGTCGAGATTACGCGATCGAGGAAATTCATTTGCGAAATTGTAAATGACGCCGGGCTAACGAGACGCGTCCGATTATGAATCGCGTAATGCAGACGACAAGATTCCACCGTGGCATTGTAATGCGATGTCGTAAAGCACATTTTCGATGCGTCGCGGCGTCATGCCCGTAACGCACTATTCACGCGTGTTGCGTGTACAAATCCGCGTCGTGAATGCTTAATGTCACGCCGTGTCGAACGGCTATATATTCACGCAGCTGTTATTTCTCCGCGCGTCTAGGATACGAGAGATCTTCATAAATTTTGCGTCTCGCTCACCAACGCGATCACGTAATCTCATTAAAAATATAAAAATATTTTTTTCTTTACTTGATACTTTGAATCCTCTCTTTGCAGCGGAGTGTAAAATCGAGGAAAAATTGCAGCTTAAGAAACAGAAGTTTCTTCGTTAAGCATTGCTTTCATTATGTAGCTCGGAGCGTTATGGAATTACGATGTTTCAAATTGATTAATGTTTTCAACCGCGATGATTAAAACGCAAGAGCTTCTTTGGAGTCCATTTTCTATTATATGCATCATGCATTTCGCTTGCAAGCCGTTTTATACACGTCATATTTACTAATTGATAAGGAAATTTAATTTCCCTGCATGAGAAATATACAACGTACAACAAATGTACTTTAAGTACATCGGGAAATTAATTAATTCATTTAATTTGCCATTGTGTACATTTGTTAGTTGGAAGCTTACTCTCAAATAAAAATTTTTTATCAAATGAATATCGCACAATCATTTCCCTTCGGAATCTTGCGAGCGGAAAATGTTCATCGCATGCGAACTGTTATGATCGAGTTTGCAACACAGCCGGTTTTTTCTTTCAACTCTTAAAAACAACTTTAAGGATCTTCGCGATAGCATAACGGAACTGGAATCGACTTCTTGAATTCATCTAGCTAGAACGTAATGGTAGCTGAGTGCGTTCTGTTGGAGACGCCACTAATGATCTCGTTGAAAGCACGTCGGCAGCATTAAAAAAGGAAAGGAAAAAAAAAAAGGCCAGAGAGAAACACTCGTCTCAGGGAATAAAAGCTACGCAAATAGCACAATGCGCCGGTAATTATGCGCTCGTCGTGCACGTAGCGTAAAGTTCGAGACAGTCGCTTTGGGGTGCAGAAATGGAAAAAGTGACAGTCGCAGTTACATATAACTATAGATATGTAGCTTATTACGATATATATTCGTTATGACCTCCACCTCCGTTACTGCCAGATAAGTCACAGAGTTGGTACAATCAAACAAGCACGAAATGCCGCATTAAATAACGAAAGCAACTATAACGATGCTAAAATATCGCGGCTCGCAAATGAACGAATGTTATGCATAATGTCACTTTAGACACTTTTAGAGATTAGAAATTTTTTTTGAATTATTTTACGATTGCGGAATATCAAACGTTATACGTGATCGGATTTGAAACGGATTTGATTTTATTGCGTATGTTCCCATCTATTTCACCCGGCAGAAAAACTCGTGCGAGTACTAAAAAGTTTTTTTTTTGCTAAAATTTTTTTAATAAGTTCCGGAGAGAATAAAGTTCTACGTATTTCGCGAGAGGTGGTCGGTGCGAATTTTATGATCAATTAAATACTGCATGCAGAGAAGGCAAATCGCTTGTAAATAGCAAATTAAACGAAATATCTGTACAGAGGGAAAAAGGGATATCGCGTAAAGGCTCGATAGTGAAGACGGATAGAGAATATAGAGACGCATGGGAAAGGAAAGAAGAAAGGAAAGAAGAAAGTTCAGAATGGATCGTCGTCTCTAGAGAGGCTGGCACAGTACAATACGTATATGTGCCGTTTCCTATGCGACATCACTTCCGACGCCTACGGGTTTCTTTCAAAATCAGAGCTCCGTTCCTTGTACTATTCTTTTTTTTACAAAATACATTACTTTGTGCAGAAAATCTCGATATTAACTGTACCTCGAATGCGTGATATATATGTGGATAATGATGTACAGCTCTTTGAGGATAGCAAGACAGATACAATCGACGGAATTTTAAACAGAAAGTTCTGTTGAGATTGTTTTATTTCGTAGAGAATCTACTTAGAGAACTTATTTACATTTACTATTTTTACATCAATCTTGTGTAAATAAATTTGAGCTAATAAGCTAATAAACGAAAAAAGAAACTTCAGGTATCAGTAGGTATGAAAGCTAGAAATTTGTTCGAACCGTGGTAACCGCGATTCGTTGGAAATCGCATTGAGCCGGTGCGCGAGTGTCGCGGAAATGTTTCAACGAGTTTCTCCCTTGGCGAACTCGAGAAGTCGCCCATTCCGTCGTATCGCAATCTCTTTTTTCCTCCTTTCTCTCTCTCTCTTTCTCTCTTTCTCTCTTTCTCTCCTCTCCTTCCCGATTTTCCCTGCTCATCTTCTCCGCTTGCTCTCGGTAGCTATCATTTTTTTTCGCCGGATACTACTGCGGCCAACTTTTTCAGAGATCTGTACGGAAACTCTTTCCGGCGAAGACCGAGACTCTGAAGAAATTCCCTCGGCTTCCGAGACGTTTCTAATGTTCTTGAGTCTGTCGAGCGTGAATTAAATATGGGAATATCGAACGGCGGCCGGCCGGAGAGCGCGCCGTTCAGATTTCGTGGGTAGCTCGTAGCACGTGAATTTCCTGTAAGAATCACCGCGCGTTGCTCGTATTACATACACGCGATTCCCGGGAAAAACGTATGGTTCGATTGAGAGCGGTTACACTACACCGGATACGGCCCGCTGGTTCTATCCTGCGCTCTTCATTGCTTATCACCTCGGCTCGGTATTTGCCGAACCGTGGAAAAATCTTCCTGTCCGATTCGTAGCCATCAATTTTCACTTCGCATAGCTTCCGCCGCACGTTTTTGATACTGACAGCTCAAATAGATTTATGTGAAACAAACTTTTGCAATTTATATCCGACGCGTATTTGCAAGTACAGTACTCTCTTTACACCATTATTACTCCTTTGAATGGTATGCTGAATATTGAATTCGCAATCTTTATCATGAAGTCTGATAAAGCGATTTTTTTTTAATCAAACGTTTTATACCACAGTTATATTTAGCAGGCATCTATATGTAACGTTTTTTTTCCATAATTTTAATAAGAGATTTGTTCTTAAAATAAAATATGCTTTATATATTTATGTATAATGAAGATGTTTGTAGTTATATCAAGATATTAATAAATATTGAGTACAAATATTGCGGCTTTTGACATCGCGAAGAGTAAAACCGCAAATTTATCGAAACAAACTATCGTTTTTTTTTTTCCTTTTTTTTATCGAAGACAATAAGCGCTCGGAACAGCTGCGCGGCTTTAGAGAAATGTTATATCGAATTTTCCGTCATGGAGGCAATTATCTGTAAAACAATTCTCATTACCAGTATCTATCCACGGAATTCCACCGCCGATAGCATTGGTTCTTTTGTTGCCGCGCCGGCTTACGGCGGAGTCGATTTACCGATGGTTTTACCACAATTCTTTTTCGAACAAGCCAGCTCTCAATTTAACCACTCTCGTCGGTTAAATAGCGTCATCCGTAAAGTCGTGTTCGCGCACGAAGTTTCTCCAAAAGATGGTCTTAAACTGGTTGTGGGAGCCGCGAGATAACGAACAGCTCGAAATTTGGACGAGGTAACATTGTGATAACGCGGCTTGCGAAACCAGCTACAGCGCTAAAATATCCTCCGCTGTGTATGTGTATCCCCGTGTTGGAACGGCGTGATGCTTCACCACGGATAAAACGATCCATCGCGGCCTGTTACACCATCGGGCGATGCGAATCGCAAAGCACACCAGCGCGTCGGCGGCGGCGGCGGCAGCGGCGGCGGCGGCTTTACGAGCTCTCACGTTGCTTGCTCAAAGGATATACTTCTGGCGATTAGCGCGAACGATTAACCTAAATTCACCGTAAGCACACCTGCACACGACGCCACGTAGTTAAGCCAGTTTCCTACGTGGTTAATGATGTACCAGATCGTGTACGTGGAGTCTCAGGCGCTTCTCTTAAATTTCGTTGCCGGTTGGAAATGATGATGAATAGTTCGGGGAATCCAGTCGCTTTCTTCTGCACGTGAAAGTGCGGATCGCGAGCGAGTTAATTGGTTGACGGTGATCATTCTTAATCGTTGTCAATTTTCAGATTTATACCGTCTAATGTTGCTCTTTGTGCTCTAAGTCTTCGTTGTTATTTTTCTATTCGATAAATCCGAATAGGCATATAATTGGTATTAATTGGAAATTTTAGAGGATATATATATATATATATATATATATATATAAGACTTAAATTTTTTTATATTCCATTTTTGAGGAGTCTGGAAACTTTAGAATTTTGTAAAACATAATCTGGATGATGGTCTGGATTTTAAAGCTCTGTTATAGCTGTATTATCTCTTTGTTATATTTCTCCTATGTTTATCTTCTTACATTTTATCTGTACTTATCTTAATGATGCTTTAAAAGAGAAGGGTATATATCGCATAATATATATTATTCGAAAATGCTTGTACTTCCGCATTTCTTCTAATGCTATAATATTACGTTTCCAAAATGTTTGAAGGATTAACGTACAATCGAATTTTATTATCTCTCAAAATACTATATATAATAACAGATTAATCCAAATAATATATGATGATTAATGATAATTAATATAATAATAATAACTTATTAATGAATAATAAATAGTAATATAATTGGTTACATTAATATAAAATTAATTCATTAAATATTGCAAATCAATTTTTATTCTCATTTTATCGATTAAATTAATTTAAAAATTGTTATAACGATATGACTTTTTTAAAATTTAAAGATATACTTGTATAAAGTTCTTTATAAAACATTTCTTTTATATTTACTTCGTTGATGTACATATATGCGATTTAAAAATGTCTGGATCGCCTAAGGTCTTAAGCGCAAGTGCGAGCATCTAGACGACATTCATGATAAAATCACGTAGCGTATGGAGGCGTGCTGGCTTACAATGGATGGAAAAATGCATGATGTATGCTGGCGATCAGCATGGTGATGGATGGCGGTTTGTGGCGAGACCTCGCGCAAGAAGCTTTCTTTGACGGAACTTCCGCTTTACCAAACCGCGTCGACGACATCTTGCTAGTATTATCTATCGCGAACAAAGTCGTTAAAAATGAGCCATTTTTGCTCTTCGCTGATGGCGTATCGAATGAAAAAAATAATCGAAATCCATTAATGTGCGTTAATAAAAATATGGATTATATTTCGATATTATTGAAAAATATTGTGACTAAAATTTTTCTGAAGGATTATAGCTATAATAGTTTTCTGAAAGCTTCTTTTACATATATATATATATATATATATATATAAAAATTGAAATAAAAAGCAAAGTATTAAATAAATAAACCACATGGATTATAGTTGTAACATTTGTTATTAAATAAAATATACTAACATATAAAAAAATGGCATTGCACAGAAATGCGCAGGCAGGATTGTTGATAGAATCACATTGTACAGAAAAAGAAACGATTGGAAATGAAAATTCCCAAAGTTCAATTTTCATATGTCGAATTAATGCAAAACATGATATGTAAAAGCTCGTTTCAATTAAAATTTAAAAAATGAGACGTTAGACATTTTAACATTGACCGAGGTATCGATTGGAATCATAACGAATTAGCGGATATTGATGAAAGCGAAAGGCTCGGCCGCAACGGCGTTTCCGTGGCGCCGAGACGAGGTCGTAGATCGGCTCGTGGTAAACGGCGACTTCGGAGGAGGCGATAATGCGATGATGCATGCGTGCCGGGCCCGTGGCCCTACCTACGGCGACATGTCTAACGCCTAAAATATGGCGTAGGTAAACGCGAATCCGGTCGGTCCGGCCCACATCCGCGCCTCGCGGAAGTCGCTGCTTCCAGCCGCAAGCGGCGGCGTGAAAGAGCTTAGAGCGAAAGAGGAAGGAGAAGGGGGAAGCGGGGATGGAGAGTCGTGTGGGTACCCGGATCCGATCCGGGCGCATGCGGTTCTCAGAACCGATCGGGGAAAACCGGTTTTGGGATGTGTCTCGCACCGCACATGCAGGCCGGATCGTCGATAATGGACGGAAGAATCGTTCGTTGGCGCTCCTCGTCTCTCTCTCTCTCTCTTTCTCTCTCTCGCCGTAGTCTCTCTTCTTTTTTACACCGATCGGCGGAGGGACTCGGCGCGGTAATCCGCAGACGCGGGGAGAATTCGATCCCTCGTCAGGTCGAACCGCCCGTCTCGATGACTCATCCACTCGTCTTCCGTAAACGACTGGCGGCAGTGTGTAACGCGGATCACGCGCTCACCAGCGAATTTCACGGATGTCGTAGATGCGTTATCTGTATATATTAAAACTGCGTGTAAAGGTGAGGTTAGATCTTAGCATTTTTATTAAATTGATCATAGGTAAAAGCAAATTTCTTTACGCGAGTTAGTTTCAGCGTTATCCGGTGAAGCCAAAACGTCGCGTTTTCTTCGTCGAAGACGAGGAGTCGTGTTACGTCGAACCGCAAAACGAGGCGGCGGAAACACACGTATCTGAATATACGATGGGTGTTCATTCGCGCGGAATATCCGACGTGTAATTTACCACTAGTTCAAAGTAGTTAACTTCCACTTTGAAGAACGCTGGGCCGCGAAATTGACCATAAAGCCGGGTTTATCTATAAACTTCTCCGCCGGTGTTGAAACCGGCTTTGAGGAGGCACTACAAATATCTTGCCGGTAATTATTATTTTTAATTAACTATCGCATCCGAATGGATCGCGCCGCGCGCAATTCCGACCGCGGGAATATAATTAAACGTGGAATTAAGCGGGTACTTTACGGGGTACGTCGCGTAGATACGAATCGCACGCACAACGTGCTCTATCGTAAAACCGATGGGAACGGTCGTTTTTCGTTCACGTGCAATCTTACATTCCCGTCGTGGATGCGTGGAACACGATGTCGCGATCTCGCATCACTTCCGTACGGGTCTAATAAGAGCCGTCACGCGCGTCATAAATACACCACATCCCGATGTTACGTTGTTTTTTTTTTTTTTTTTTTTTTTTAACAGGTGGAAAGGAAAAAATTGGGAAAAACTGTCATCAGCCGACGCGTCGAAATGATGACGAAGTCGCCCTTGCATTTGAAATAATATGACGCGCGTAAGCCGCAATGCGGTTGCACGTGACAAATCTACTGTCGCGATACGTGCGACTTTCTTCCACAGCTGTTGCATCTAAAACAGCTTTATGACGCAAAATAAATTTAGGCCGCCGTGATTCGTGCGTCTCGCCAAGATACTTTTTCTCCTCCTTTTCTAACGGCTAAAGATATCGATGTTATCTTTCCCGGCGTCTCGAAATTCCTGCGATTTTACGACTTTTTCATGACGATTCCCGTGCTACTCCGGCTACGTCTCGACTTTTATATAATCAAGAAGTGTGCATGTGCGCGCGAGCAGTCCTGTTTACAGTTATTACTTGTGTGCAACGTTAAGTTTTAGTTTACATCAAATACGATAGCGCGGAACGCACTGTCCCGGAAGAATTAATTAGCGTTAGGGGAGAAGGGCGATAAAAATGATAAGGGAACCGACCAGGGCGAATATCAAATACGTAATCGCTGGAGTGAGCGGTGACTATTATTCCCTCCTCGCCCTCCGCATGGATTGCCGCATGAATGCGTGAGAAAAGTCCGCAGTGTTCAAAAGTCCTCGGAGGTGATATATCATCTGCGGATGATAGCGCTGTGTGCCGTGAAAGCCATTCGTTTCAATGCGTGCATTCATGCCGCGCCTAAAAGCTTCGCGTATTTCGTTCGCTTTCTTTCTTTCTTTCTTTTTTTTTTTTTTTTTTTTTCCTACGTACGTGCGGCACATACGTTCTACGCGATGCACCTGTACTACGTCGATCTACGGTGATCATCAGTGTCCGAGAATTCCCTCCGATCAGTCCGCAGCCGTTCCGTACCTCCGACGCGACACTTTGTCGCGGAATTTACGGATTTGCGCTCCGCGACTCGATCGCACGTGCACGTGCATGATACGCGAATTCGAGACACGTTTGCCACGTAAATTGAAAAATTCCACCGTGATTTAAAACCGCAATCGAGCCTATTCGATCGGCGGTGAGAGAAGCTACCAGCGATGTTTTTAAATTAATCGTTCGAAATTTAGCGAGAAAGAAAATACAACGGATCGCGTACAACGAGTTACGAATAAAGACGAGCGATGTGTGCGTTCTGCACTTGCTTGGCAGCAAGTTGAAAGGCGACAATTGACTGTCTAATTCGCGCTATGTGAAGCAAAATGTGGAGCATCGCTCGTCGATGATATGAACGAGTTAATCGCGGTCATGCTTGTTTTCCACTCGCCAAATTGTTGCTGAAAATCGGAATACCGCCGTGTAATCCAAAGCAGATGGAGCGCGAAAGCCAGCACGCGAAATAAAACGCGATGAAAACGCGATAAAACACAACAGACGTGGGATTTTGTTGTCATTTTGAGCGATCGCTTTTAATATTCTACACTCGCTATTAATAACGATGAAAATATTGTATTATATTCTGAATATTGAAGATATTTGATTTAACATGTAATTTCCTTTTATCCTTTTTCGAAAACTAGGGGAAATTCCACGCTAAATTCGATGATTACCTTTACATAGTGATCTTTCCGAATGTACACGATATATTTTTATGCGGATCTGGATATAGACGGGAGCGATCAATTACCTTTAACGAAAGAATTGACACAATTGCACTCCACGTTTAAATCCACGTGAAAAAAATGTATATATTCGAAATTATTCTATTCTTCTCCTCTATCGTACGATCGATATTTCTCGATGCGATGTGCGAACGCGATTGTATTTAACTCATACCCCGTGCGCTTCCCCGTTCGTCGAGGCGTTAGACGAGATCGTTAGATTTGCCCCTTGGCAAATTGTGGGTCTATCGGCGGAATCATCTCGTGCGCTCTCGTGATCCGTGATGACTGTATAATAAAGCCTCCGCCGCGCGATAATGACTGGACATTGACGCTCGCCGGTACTCACCGAAGCAAATTGTCGTCGGGCGAGTGCCATCGAGCAAATCAAGAATCTGATATCTCTCTCGGCGCGAATAATCAGTAATCGGAATGATCTTTTAGAGAGTAAACTACATTCCCGTTAGTAACAATGGCGCGCATGCTATTTCAAACGTAATGATCGTCGGTGTTAATTTCTATCTCCATGATTGTTTCATGACCCGCGGACACACATTAATTATTTGAATTTACTGTAAATTTACTGTAAATTTAATTACGATTTATATGCCAATTTGTGATATTTGATTATATTTGTAATTATATTTCGAGTAAACAAAAAATTGTAAAATTTGGCGTACAAAAAAATGAGTATTTTTGTCACAGAAAGTTCGACACGGAGAACATCTTTGAATGTCTTTGCTATTTTTGCACGCAGTCGCATTGTTATCGAGAAAATAGAGCAAATGGAATTAACGCGACTTGCTGGACTGGTAACAAGAATCACGTTCACAACCAAGAATTTACTGTTGGAAACTCGTGTCTGGCATGAACGGTTGTTTGTGAGCGCGGCTTACAGAGTACTTAACATTTCAGGCTTAACGCCGAAAGTCCGAGATTGTCTTCGGGTATCGATCGATGGACGGGCAATCGGCGGAATCACCGACCGGCACCTTCGGGACTTTTCTGTTCAGTCAGGAAGTTTGTCGGACGTCCGACAGTTCGGACATAGCGCACTGTCCGACCCTTCATTGAACCGCAAACTATGCAACGTGATTAGCTTAAAGTTCAGCAACTGCGATCGTCCCCACAACGCCTTTGGACCTTGCCTTTTCCCGTAACAAGTGGCGGTAACACTTTGGTCATTAATTAGTGCGGTCCGTTTTGATATCTTGACTGTCCGTAATCAGACGTAATACGGTCGCTATTATTACTTTTTTTTAAACGTCACTTAATGCATTTAAATGAAGTAATTTAGGAAAAAGATTCTTCCTCTAGAAAATTATTTTAAATTAAAAAAATATATATTTAAGAAATATATTGAAAGAAGTTAAAACATATCTTCGAGATATTTTTACTTAAAATTTCATTTATTTAACCTTTGTATTATTCTTTAATGGTTTTTTTGTTCTGGATAAATTTTACAATAGCTTTCCAGATGTGTATTTTAATATAATTGTATTTAGTTCTGACATTAATTTAATATTTTAATATAATTATTTTATTTTATATAATCATATAATGGGAAATAAAATATAATCACATTTCTGGCATAAACGTATCCCTTTCCAGCTCGTTGTAGTTGAGAAATGATCGTAAATAAACGCTAGTTCTAATTTGGAAAATAGTTTGCGATGCAATCTCAACATTAATTAATTAGAAAGCAGTCATGCCTCTTGATGATTGGATCCGTGATCGCGCATTCTCACGCTTACCTCGTAATACCTTTAACCTATTATGCACGTGCGCGTACAAATAAATATAATATTATATTAGGGAACTAGGGAATAAAACCGTTGTGTATCTTAAATATTAATTTAATAAGATATCACATTTATTATTTTATTCCCTTGCACGCTCGCTTAAGCGGCTGTGCAAAATCCTATCTCGAACCGTGACGTTATATAAGAAACTAAATGAAATTTTATGTGAGACACTGGCGTTTTCGCGCAGAGAGAATTTCTTCGAAAAATGCCACATCGTATCTTTCCGAAGTGCAAGTGCGGGGCGACGTGCGAACAATATCGCGGTTTTGCGATTCACGGCGATCTCGGAAGAAATGGTCGCGCTATTCTCTCATGTTTCACGAACGCTGTAGCACGCGAAAATGCCACTTCCGCCCGGCGTAGTTTCGGTAGACGCGTTGCGCCATTTCTCCTCGTTCTTCCCCGGCCATTCGAGTGTGCAATTGCATCGATGCAGCCGAATTGCTCGACGTTTTACGTTCCTCCTCCGCCCGGCGCGACGTGCCTAAAAGCGAGAAATATTAGCGCTCGTAAAAAGGCGCTCTTCTCGAACTTGAGCTTTCACATCCCCCGCGCTGGTTCTGATCGCATAAAAAAAAAAACGATAGGCTTCTCGCCGGTTGGTGTTATTAAGAGCGAGTAGATCTCTCGCAGTGATAAATCTTGGCGTGAAGGCTTACGACGGAGTAGCAGTCGTTATCGCGACACGTTTGTCGTTTATTTTGAAAATAGTGAGATCTGATTTCAAAGACCCTCCCCCCCTTTCAGGGGTGTGAGACAAAAGAGAAAATCGATATATCACGATAAAGAATTTTATAATGCCGCGAGAAGAGAGTGGATTTTCAAGATTAATGATTCGAAATTGACTTTTCCGACGTGTAAGGAGATGCGGCGTGTTTATGTCATGTTACATCAAGTTAAAGGCACGCAATTAACCATAAGTTTCACACGCGATTCGATTCCCTTCATTTGAAGTTGGTGGTTTCCGGCCACTTAGCGGGTCATTGAACTTCCGAAGTAGACCGATATTTCCGTTACCCTTTGTACCAAAATTTGCCCTCTTAGACGCCGTACGAGCACGCGTCATTAAAAATTTCTTCCCGGTGATGTCGTGGCCTATGCAAATCGTACGCACGCGTGAGTTTGTATCATGGGAACGACGGTACATCGTGCCGGTTTCGTCATCACCGAGCCTTCTCTCTCCCAGAAATAACAAGTCATCTTTTCTTACGTTGTTGCAGGTAAGAAACTAGGAAATTGTTTTCTCGAGTCTGTGTGTATGTGTGTTGAATTCGAGCTGCGAATTACCCTCGTTGAAGCGTCCGACTCGATGGAAAGGTTGAGCGGGGGTGAATAGCCACATCGCTAAGCTTCTCGGCATGTGGCGCAAAAAAGGTCGCGTGTATGGTTAGCAGCGAGAGCCACGGGCTTTTTTCGTATCCCGACGCAAGCTGCAGCATCGCTCGCGCGTATAACGATACAATTGTACCGCCGGACAATGCGTCTGAAATCGTGTCGCGCTATTTTTAGCCGCCTTTACCCGGCGCGCAATCAAAGCGACCGTCATTTCGCTCTCGAAACGATCCGATCAAATCGCTTTTTTTTTGGCGGACTCGATGTTTTGTTATATATATATATATATATAGAATAATCAATAGCAATCTATAATACATAACGTGCTCTGATTTCGGGATTGAACTTGGAATTAAAGGTTAAAGGAATAGACGTTGCGACGTGTATTTTATATGATACGTCTTAAAGCATATTTTAAAGTTGCCAGAAATATATCTCGTTATTGCGTATAATAAATCAAATTTTCGTATAAGTTTAATAGAAATATGACCCTGTGTGCTTTTCTTATAACCGCGCTGATAGCATTGCTAGATATAAACGTTTGTATACACCGGTGGAAAAGGTATGTTAACTCATGCCATTGTGGCATTGTATGCTATCTCGTGGACGTAAAATTGCGTCCGCGTTTTTATATTCGAAGTGGGTTTTAACGCCCTGCTGGTACGTGCACGGAGAACAGTTTACACAATTTTGTTAATTACAGTACGCGCCGGAGAAAAGGTAAAAAGAATAGGCGTGGAAACCCCAAGCCTTCCTCACAGTGTCGAATTAACTGGCTTGTCCGCGCGTTCTTTCTTGCAAAAACGATCGGAAACGGCGAGTATATTACGGGCGTAATCGCCGTTAATTACTTCTTTCTCGCCTGAAATAGCACAGGTGAGTAATTTATGCTAAAACAGTTACGCGAAAGTTCAAATCCCGCGGAGTCATATCGGGCCGGGAAAGTTTACGTTAACAAAGTTTATTTCCGTTCTTGCAAGTTTGCACGCGGGCGAGAGAAAGGGAGAAAGAAGGAGGAGAGAGAGAAAGAGAGAGGGAACTGGTTGACCGAATCGTTGAGAAAATAAATGGATTGCGATAGGAGTCGTCATTCGTTTCCGAGTTCCATCGCGGGCGAGATAGATCGCCGGTTAAATAAAAACAGCGAGAGAAATCGAGGCGGAACGAGGACGAATACGCTGACCTCGTGCGTCAGGTGGCAAGAAATTCATGATCGCTCGCCGACTCACAAATGACGTCATTACATAAGTACAACCCCCACCGAATCTACTTGCCGGGGTGAAAGGCGCCCTTCCGTGCGGTCACAGTGACTATAATCATTCTACAAAATTACTAGAATTTTCAGCAATGGAGCATTCCTTTTTCTCTTCCGATATAAGCTTTCACCGCGTACAATTTTGCTAATTCCCGAATCTGCATGAATTTATCTCGGAGTATTGTATGAAATTTTTTATTTTACGGGATCCGTCGTATTATTAAATTGGATAAGTGTATGAAAAAGATGGATCTTTTGCCGCATCAAAAGCGATTCATCTGAGTGTAATCCGACATAACGATAGAATTACACGGATTTGAATGCAGTGCATGATCAGATTGTTATTACGCGCTTGTTTGTAATGCGATAATTCTCATATTGCTGAGGGAATTCTGATACTCGGCGTTTCATTAAAAAAAAAAAAAAAAATTTACAAAACCACCCGCCGTGTCAAAGAGCAAACGACATTCGTCACCATTTAATTAACGACCCGCAAAGTTTTTTTTACCAAAAGCCGCACCGTGCGAAACGTTATTTGCGAAACAAATGATTACCATCGATTTCACCTGGATTCTTCGACGAGGAGAAAAAAATTTCGTCGCGATTGATCGCCGTAAAATTGAACATTTAACCAAGTAGCCGGAAATTTTTATGGAGTCTGCGAATTTCTTAAGACGAAGGCGAGTACTCATTAAATACATATGCGTCCGCGGATACTCATCAAGACACGATGAACAATTTTATGAACGTAATTATGCGCTCGCTCGTAATCGTGAATAGTTATTAAAGCGAATAATTAGCCTCTTTAGCTTGAATTTTGAAGGGGTCGTTTTTGCGACGATGATGATCGTAATCGTGCAAGTTCGACGATGAAAATTCTAATTCCCAATTTGCGGCGTTTACTTAAACTAACATATATTGATTCTGTTTAGCCGCTCGATATATATTTATAAGACAAGTTTCTCTTACTATTGTGAATTTCACGAGTAATCTAAAGCCGCTGAATTATATCGAATGACGTATATCCGGCAATGTTATTTTATAACTAATTTCCACTAGTCTCGCGGAATCTGCGAAGGCAGTCACGTACTCGTTTCAAGACACGACGAGTCGCATAACAGAATAACGCGAAATTTCCGAAGTTAAATTAAATCAATTTCTTATATAATTGAGATTGCTCAGGTACGCCGAACGTGTTGCTATCACGTCTATTCGCGACGCGACATTGTTACTCCTTGTTGTTGTCTCCATAAACATGAGCAAAGTTTTGAACGCTCTCATTCTTGTGCAAACGCGTCAGCCGTCGAAACAGGAGCACACTTAGAACATGTGTGTCAACACACGCGGCGAAGACACAGAGGCTCGCCAAGCCCGATAGCTATTTTGACTATTTGCTCGCCGCATTCCTACGGGGGCGATCCCGATCCTCGTCTGGCTCAAGGGCTAAGGCGTTGCACCGATGAAGCAAGCCGCAGCGGGAGCTAAGGCACTCGTGTACATGTAACGTATTCTCATGCTGTTACCTTGCGGAATGCACGCCTCGAAAATCCATAGAATTCGATGGAATTCTCGGAGCACCATGTGCCACTTCTCACTGCGACGATCCCGGATCTCTATCGATTCTAAATAACGACGTTTCTTGCTGGGAAAATTAAAGAAATCTTTTACATTCAATCGTGAAAGCTAGTTGATAATTTTTATTGGAAAATTATTGCGCTACTCCGCGTGTTTGATTTAATTAGAATTTTATTTGTGCTTTAATAATTGTATTTGTATGTATATATATATATATATATATATAGTCCTCTTTTGAAAGGATTGTTATTTTAAGAAAATGAAAGCTCTGTTATTGAGATCTTTGTACACAGATAAAAACGTCGCCATACATTTAGCCGCTGTGGAAAATGCCAGCATATAAGTCGTAATAGATAAATTTCAGATGTATAACGAGAATCTTTCTAAAAGCAGCTTTCCTTCATGATTATTCCTTCATCACGAGGATTCTCGAGAAAATTCTCAAGTTTGTTGGCGAAGATTGAGTCATTCGCGTAATTACGTCGGCGCTGCGGAAATGCACACTCGCAAGTTGTGTAAACAGGGCAATCATCCCCCTAGCAACGAATTACCGTAAATACATCTCTCTGGCGCCCAGTGCCTTATCCATCCTCTCCTTTCATCGTCCTTCTGTCACAGGCTCTTCGATTTCCGACAAAAAAAGAGGATAAAAAAAAAAAGGAAGCGGAGATCGTGCCGTCGACGGGAAAATATTTTCATGGATATAAATTTGTTTTCGCCATTTTTTCGAGATTGAAAGGCTAATGCTGAAGAGGCCTTTGAACTATGAATTGGATCCCAACCAGCTTCAATCCTCTCAAACTCTAACCATCCCCAGCCCCTCTCCAGCCTCTTTTCGTCAGAAATCATGCTTCTTATGAAAAGGAACGACTAGCTTCAAGTTTTCCCTTCGATAGACATCATTTATTAATCTCTTTCCCGACAACTTTTTCCCCTATCGTATGCCGAAACTCGCATCAGTCTAGTCGATGGAACATTCTCTCTACAAAGTTTTGAACGTCTGATCCCGAGCAAGGTGTTTTTCATTATACTTGATTAAATTCGTAACTCACGAATTGAGTTTCACGGGAGCTTTAAAGCAAATATAACGAACATTTTGGGATAGAAATTTTACGTTTAAAATGTCAGTTTCTTGATATTGTAAACGTAAAATTCCATTACAAAAACACCAGTACAAAACCAGATTTTGCAGCACAATTGCGAAGATTGAATCGAGCGTACTTGCGGAGAAATTACTAGGACGATAGGAGCACAAAGAATATAAAAATGCTCGCTGTTTTCTATTCTAAGTGCGTCCTCTCTCTTTCGAATTCAATTTTAACTTCTGCCACGTATACGGTGACCTTTCCCCAATTCGAGAGAAATAATACCATGGGCAAACTCGCAGATATTTTCCCGCGCATCAACTTCGCCAGGCTGTCGAAGAAAGTTCGGTCTCGAGAGCATCTCGCTTGCGGTATCTGGTGACTTCTATAAATAATTCTTATTTGGATTTATGAACGTTATATACGTTCGAACTTTTAGAAAAATCAGCCTCCTTCGAAGGCATACATTCGCGAAACTTTGTTACAAAATATTGCGGGGCACAGGTTCAAACAATACGTTTTCATGAAGAGATGTGCAAATATTTGCTTCGGCTCATAAGCTGAAGATTCTCTCCAAATTCAGTCCATGGATAAGCGCTCGAGAAATAGGATTATTATCACATTTTGAGAATTTACATTTCTCATATGGAAGATATAATTCCAAACATGTGAATTTTATTTTGATGAATCAAACACAAGTATATTCTTTCCACAAAAATCATATATGCAAAATTATATATTTTTTTACATATAATGTGTTTTACATATATGTGTACGTATCTAGTTTTATGAAAAATATATTTTAAGGAGCTTTGAAAAAAATAACAATTCTTGAAATTTAATAAAACGATTTTTGAAATTTAATAAAATGTTTATTCTATAATTAAATAATTATTTTACTCTTTAAACTATTGTGTATTTCTGCTTACTTTACTGTACTTTCATCAGCCTTTCTGGTATCTTATTGTTTAATATATACGTAATTATGTAGATTATATAATTAATGCATGGATTTATATAATTTTAGAAAATAGAGCAAAAAATTGCGAAATTAAATATGCACCACGCCGGCGGCCGCGCGAGTTGCGCCAAAAATCCAAGGGCTCTTCAGCCGTCGAGACTCTTCGACGTTACCCCCGACGTTTTTCTGCATGAAAACGCGGAACATCGAAGAGGGGAGCTCAACTGTAAAATAGCCAGCGTGCGCGCTGCTGCATCGCAACGACAAAACAAACCCTCCTCGCCCTCCGCTCGAGGGCGTAAAAAGATCTACCGGAATTAACCATCGGATTCGCGAGACGTTTCGTCCGGTAACTTTCTCAGAGGCTCTTGGCCAAGTCCCGCGTGCGCGTCGTGGTATTATAGGAGAATGTTACCCCTAGCGTGCAGTAAAGGGTTCGCTCGAGTTTCTCCAAAATCAGACCCGAAGTCGCCAGTGCGCGGCGAAGTTACAGGGCCGAAGCCGTTTAAGCTTTTCGTACCTACTACCTCCGTTCGCTTCTAACTTCCGCGCGGGACAGCCCTTTCTCTCCATGAAATTCCGTCTAATTAATTTCCCCAGTCATTCTTGGCAATCCCGGGCGGACGACGAACGGGCGTGGCGCACTTCTGCCGGATGTTTTCCAAAGATGTTGTCGGATCAAAAATAAGAGTAAGGGCGACCGGGTTAGACCGTCGCGAGAGTTGAAGAGGTCGAGGGAATCGTTGAACGAGGAAGTATGGACGGGCGCGAGTGGAACGTTACGCGTGCTTTCTCAGCGTATTCAATTCTAAACGTTGTAGACACGTGTAATCGTACGTTTCTGCGGTACCAAACCGGTTTTAGTTTCACGATTCTCCAAGATTTGCGATTATTTCCTTATCGGCGATTGCATATAACGACGAGTTAAAATTTAATTTCTCGAAGTGAACTTTATGATTTTTAACTTTCCCGATTAATTATGATTATTATGCATATTCCGTTTCGTTGTAATTCTTTATATATTTTATGACGTTTGGAACTAAATTGATTTATCGCGACAAGATTTTTCTCGTTATTAAGCCAGCATAAGCCGGCATATATATATATGGATAGCGTGCATAATAATGGTCGATATGGTTCCATTCGGCAAAACCCACGACTGCGAAAAGAAATATCACAGTATTTCTCCGTGCGACGGAGAAGTTAGGTATGTTAATGAGCGCGTTGCGAAGTGCATTAACATGCAGGCGAAATGCCATCGACGAGTGTCGAGATGACAGAGTACTCGTTGTGTTCGCACGAGAATGGGGGAACTTTAACGCGTTTTTTCATCTCTGGTTATTTTTTACTTTCATTCTCCTTCTTCCATTATGTATTCAGCTCTATATCACGTTCACTTTTTTTTTTGATCGACCGAAATTTCTTACTCGCGATAACATGTGCAAAATATTTCTTGGTAGATATGTATTTCACGTAGATATGTATTTCACGGCGGTTTTCTGTCAAGATAATTAGAGCGACGTGCAAACGTGAGGCGCTTGAATAAAACAATGCACTCCCGCGAAGATTCGGAGGATGTAACTTTTTTTAACTTATGTAATTTACGAATATATCGTTGATTCGAAATCGATGTGCCAAATATTACTTACGAAATATCCTTTTTTATAAAGCGCCGTTATAAGATCTTATAACTTCGAGAGTTAATAAAACAACCTTTACGACCAGTTATAAGTGAAATATGTAGCATTATTACAGCCATTACTTGTAGCATCCTGGCGCCGCGCCGCCTAGAATTACTGCGCTCGTTGGCCATTGCACGTTATTGTAATGTTTGCGGTACTATCGAAATTCCGAGTCTATCTAAATCGCTATCGGAATTTATTGCGACGACTGTAATCGAGGAACGTACGGTTAACCGGTTATTCGCTCCAGGAAAACAATTTTCATCGGACGCTAGTCCGGTGTATGTTTTCTGTTTAGCTATTTTTTTTTCCTTGATTTGACTGTTTTTGAAAGGAAGGAGAGAGAGAGAGATATATATATTTTCCTCGTATTTGAACGACGGCCAAGGCTGCACTCGGAACAGAGGTGAAAAATCGATATGCGATTTGTTTCTTTCAAACCTCGCTAGAAATGACAGCAAACGCATGAACGATAGACCGATGTGCATTCGCTCGCATGCATCTGGATACTCGCGAAACGCATCTCATACATCGTTTAAACGCATTTAATCCGTCGTTATCGGCTTTCGGTCCCCCAAGTGTATGGAAAATTAACAAGAGGTCTCGTTCGATTGACGAGAGGGGTGGGAAACTGTGAGTGAATTTCACCGGGATGTGGTGTGTAGGGATATGTCATCCCGAGCGAAAACGGACGACGGGGGTGATGCGCAAACGCAAACTCACGCCCGTCCGATATCACGGGATTATTGGGTCACCGGGATAAAAATCGGCGGAATTCCTCGAAAACTGGTTTGGGACGGTACACACATCGTTGTACCGGCATGCGGCCAGGAAAAGAGCGACGGGGACGGGAATGGGGGCGGGAACGGCGGCGGGGGCGAACGGGGGCGGGAGACGACTTCCAGAGTTATGGAGCCGTAGATCAACCGCTTTCGGCCGCGTTTTGAAATGTGTAATCAGCGATCGTGATTTATCGCCTTGCCCCGATTACACTACATCGTCTGCTCTCTGTCCGCGTCGATATGCGTTTCGAAACCGCGCCGCTGTCGGCGCCGGAAGTAAGGCCGATCGGCTCGTTCTCTCTATTTCTGATCGCACGCCTAGAAGCGAAACGTATACTTTGGTGGCGCGCCTCTCCTTTTATAAATTCATTCGCGATACGTCTTTATCTGAAATCATGTTTAGAGCGAGCCAGAGATGAACAGCTTTTCATCTAAGCGAACAGTTAAAACAGTAGAAGGTATACATCTCATTTTGCTACCACTTTTTCTTACAGAGCGCTTATTATTTTCTCTCGCAATTAAATTACTCATTAAGACTACATTAATTAGTGTCGTTGAGTATGGTAATTAATTGATATTTTCTTCTCTCGTCTTTATTACTGCACGTGGAACGAGATACGTATCATATGTCGCGTTGCAGCGTGCCGTAAATGTCATAATACAATATTTATCATTATCAATTTAATTGTTTTCATACGCCGTGTACAAATTGTCGCTATCAGGGAACAATGACGTCTCATAACTGGTCGATTTGATATTATCAGTTTCGATTGATATTACGATAGCCAATAACCCGCTGGACGTGGTAACAGCAATTGTCGCTTTAGTAGACACTATTGAACAGTTAAATATTACAAACGAGAATATCGTTTTTTTTATCGGATTGATTCGCACCTCTATATGGATTTAATAAAAATAAAAATACAAATTTACGTCGTCGGCGCCATAAATACCGACGCAAATCTGTTCAATTTTCCCGATTACACGACGATACGCGCGCATTAGTCATCGTGTGCATCGTTCCGCTCGTAAAAGCGTACATGTAAAGCTAATGGAAAACATTGTTTTTTTCACTTTACTCTACATAAGTGTCCATCAACGTTAAACGCATCGGTCAACGATCGCGCCACGATCGAAAGAGCAAATAAATGTGAGAAATAATTCCGTCGACAAACGTGATGTATATGGGACACATTTCGCAATTTTCAAATATGAATATGCTTCCAATTTATCAACAGCGTACGTGATTTTGTGTTTTCATCTCTTGCGTGCTCGATCGATATGTACGATACTCGCGTGTGTACACCAGGAGAGACATGCCTAAAATAATGTTTGTCATAATATAAAATTGACACGGTTGCCGTTACTGGTGGCCAAGATAAAGGGATTATTGAATCTGGCGGCATCGACGAGGGAATGACGTGACGAACGTGCAAATTAATCGCACGCAGTGTAGATTCCGGTCGAATAGCGCGGCTTAATTCATCACCGCGGAAACTCCGGAACGGTCGCGATCGGAGAAGCGGAAGCGTTCTCATTGAACGTCGAACCGACGCGACATTCGACGTGAAATGAAACGGAGCGCAAACGCCGTCTGGGACGAATCGCAAATAAAACGTCGGACGCGGTTCCGAGCGGTGTGCGGTGGCGAATAACAATAAAATTCGACAGTTGGAGACTCGCGCGAGAGGCATCCACCGCCTCTCCGTCGAGCCACATCGGTGTTTGACATGTCGGATTTAAGGTATCTGCGCGCGACAACCGCGGAATAATAAGTCAGAATAAGCAGGCGAGGCACGACGGGCTTTTTACGAATTCGAGAGAACGCCGGTACACGCCGGTATGTATATTGTGCTCGTGTGTCGCTGCCATTTGCCGGCGACGCGCATTGAAAGACGCGCCGGCTTCGCACCCATTTCCGATTTTCGTCGCTATTTCTTCGTCTCGCTCTCTGACTTACCGCTTCTTTGTGCGCTTAGGTGGATAATATATTTTCACGGAATGGAGATATAAAACATCGCCATCCGTAAGCTGGTGAGCCGTGGCTAAATTGCGGAAGCGAGAAAGGCACATTGTTACAGCGTGATGAATTTTATCTTATATCTATTATCCCATGGGGAAAGTTGGTCGGAAAACGTTAGAAAAATAAATTTAGAATGTACCGGAGTGGAAATTGATGGTATAATATCTTTACGCTTTGGATACAAAATTCGGAATCTACTTAAATTCCAGACGGGATCCGCTTTCGCCAGATCTGCCGCGTTGACGGGAAATCTGATGTTTTATCTGGGGGATAAAGATCCGCCCGTAAAAGGAAGTGATCAAAAGTCAATTTACGCAGTCACATTTCACTGGCGCGGCTTATAAAGGCGGTAACTGCCAAAACTTTGAGAGCGAGCTTGGTTCCTTTCCTCGTTGATCAGTGATTTGTCTTGAAATTCAAAGACAACTAAAGGTCTGCCTTAAGTCGGCCACGACGCCTTATTAAATTATGTTGAAAAACTTTATTACTTCGGAAACTAGTTTCCGACAACCGTGATTTTATCGCTTTTCCTCGGCGCTCTTTATTATGCGATGTCGAGGAATAATTCGATTATTTTTTTCGACTTTAATTCAGTCCTTCGCATTTTGTATTCCGATCTCATTAAAAAGGCAACGTCCGCGTTTCGGATCCAAAGATTTTAAAACTTTCATGTTTCTCCGCATGTAACATATAGAGAATAATACAACAGCCGTCTCTCGTGTACTCCACACTTTATTCGCAAAAGAGCCCTGAAAAAGGTCCGTTGAATTCCGTTGAATCTAGCAGAACGAAAGAAAAACCGGATACCGTGAAATTAGTGGCGTTTGGTTGAAAAACTCGCTCCTCTTTCAGACTGCTTCGACAAAGCTCGTGTAAAAAGAAATTTGAATTGGACGCTGGAAATTCGCGTTTGGCACTTTTCATCGTTTTTATCGTCGTTAAGCGTTCCGAAAAAACAATCGTGATTGTCAGTGCAATTAACTCGTTCGTTCTTCCTGAATTTTTGTCCATTTCTCGCATCGTTACTTAAATTTTTACTACAACGTTACAGAAATCGATAATAATTATGCGCTCTCTTTGTAAAACTTTCTTTCTTTATTAAAAAAATATATTTTCTAAGATCTAAGGATGATAAGTTTAATTTTCGATCACTATACATTAAAATTAATTAATTACGCGTGTTGAAATATTGGTCCGACATACATATGCATGCCCGCACGGAAATTCGCGCGTCCCGATGAGGTAAAGAATCATAAAACTAGGTCGAGCCTATCGCGGCCAGGGTGGAAATTAATTACCTTTCGATACGCCTTTGTCGGCGCGAGACACTCGCAACGCAATTATGATCGGATTTCATGTGTGGTTTAAAATAAATTCCTCTAATTAAAGGCGGATTAGGAGATCGCGTCGGCACGCCGGCAGAAGGCTCGTTAACTTATCTTTAACGAGGTCGGCCAATATCATTTCCTGTGCCAGTTTTTCTGGCTCCCTTTGATCCGTTCCACTGTCGATAAGCTAATAACGTCGCCGAGTCGAAAGACTTCGTACGTAAAACGTATAATAAAATCGCTTGTGCGCCGTTATAAACCGATCCGCGGCGCCAGACGTTATCGTCGTGCTTTATCAGTTGCAGCGTTGCGATTCGATACCTTTGAACGCAACAAAGACATGTTTACAGCATCGCGCGAATGCATCGTAAAATGGCAGCGTTTGAGCGCAGCGGCGGAGAGTTCTCTTCGCGTCGATAAATCATGCAATAACGATACAGCTAATAGCAAAAAGCCCGCGGTACGTTCAACTGTAACATGCAGACAGGTTTGCGATTGGAAAGTTTTTCTTTCTCTAATATCTAGATATCCCTCTGATGATGTAGACGTTGAACGTTATCTTCACGTTAGAGACATAAATCAGAGAATTAAACGCATTCGATGCTAAGTACGGCGCTAGAATGCGGATGAAAATGATTCCAAAGTCTTCTTTTAGTAAAGCGCGCAGACGAAGCAGGAGTAGTTCTGCTTTCCCGCAGTTTTATTCCTCGTAATATTTAAACGCCGAGATCTCAGTCTTCGATAGAGACCGTTCGAATGTGTGGCGTTCTAACGAGAGCCAGATTTTAATGATGAGTCCAGGAAGTTCCTTCCACGATTTTTTTTCCCCCTTCTCTCCGCGCATTTTTCCTCCTACACCTAGGAATTTTCTTAAACGACGCGACTACATGATTGCCACTGAAAAATATTAAACGACCTAAGTAAATTCCTATCCGTGATGTTACCGCTGGTAATTGCGTCGTGCCTTTGGCCTTCCTACGTTTCTCTCGTCCCTTCGCGTATAGTACTTCAAAAGGCATCACGTGTCGCTTATAGATGTATGCCTGACCTTCTACCGTGTCTGCCGGCAGCAGCAGCCGGTAATTTGTAACGCGATTTTCCAGACCGGGCACGGAGCAAAAGCCACGCTTGACCGGTACGCGCCTTTTTCCTTTCGTTGGTCGGGATCATACGTCGACCGCTTCTTTGTGAGTGCATTGCAACTGCAGCTTTTTCGTTCATCGCCGTGTTGGCAACCCCGATATTTAATCCCGTTGCGGGAATGACTTTGAGCTAATGTCGGATTAATCAGTGTAGCCTGTTGAATTATAAATCACAGACAGTTTTCATGTCCCGAATTGCCCCGGATGCTCCTGCACGTGGTACCTAATAACATTTTTATATCAAAAGAACGGGAAAATGAAAATTTTATCGCGCAGCTTTTGTGCCAATTAAACGGAATTTTATTCAATAGAATTTTTATTTAACGAACGTAGACATTTCAGTTTAGAAATCTAATATTTCTAGAGAGAAATTTTGTAAAAAATGTCATATGATTTTCTCGTATATACCGCTGCTGAGGAATGCGATCCGGAAATTAGGCGAATGCCATTAAGATTTCTGAGGAAGTTTAAAAGATTTACGTTCAACAGAGGTACTTCTTGCGTCGGAGCAAATTTTCGTACATTTCCGTACGACAACATTTACAAAGTTTATCTCAGGAACGTCGAATTACATTTTCATACAAAGCGCGCTCCTCAACCAACTGTGCGAACTTACGTAAATGTTATTACCACATCGTCTCATTACTATATATATACTTATTCCACGGTCACAAAACGCGTGAAGATACTTATTATTACTTCGGTATCACAGATGTTTCCTTTATATTATTTGTTCCTAGGATCTAGATTTTAAAAAGTCTGAATATATAATATCGAAAGACGTGAAAAATTTACGAATGACGAGCGAATTGTGAGGAAAACGAAGATGTTTCTTTTGTTTAATGGAAATTTTGATCTGAAGAGAATTAAAAAAAATTTCTAATTTTTTACCTCAGATTTTTACCTGCTCTCGCATCGCTATAGTTTCATATTTAAAGAAACGCTTTTGTGAATCGGTGGTCTGACGACACAGACCTGTTTATCATCCTTTCGCAGGCATCCTGGAATTCCCGATCTCCGACGGATTAATCAAGACAAGCGGGGATGACCATAAATCGTCGAAATCCGCCGACTTTCGTTCACGACGTGGAACTTGCAGATGATGATGCGTAAGTGTGCGGCAGTTAATTTTCATCATTTGCACGTGAGCCTATGTGTCGACTGACCGGCCGGCCGGCGAACCACAGACGCATTCGTTTTATCTTTGCCATCTCGTCTCGGATAATCGCGTATGAATGCGCATAGGCATGGTCGTTAATTAAATCGAAGGTCGACTAATGCGTTTCCGCTACACGTTTCATCGGCGAACGACCGCCGGTCCACTTCTCGCCTGCAGTGAGATGACGAGGGGAGGGGAGGAGGACAGCTTGATGTAAAGCCCGTATATGTTAACTATCAACTTAATTTCCATTCAAATTTCAATTCTCGTTCTACAAACGGCGCTCTTGAACGGGGAATTAATATCGTCGCGAGGGAAGAAGACTTGGAAACGAGCTGCGCTATGTCACCGGCTTGGGATGTTATCTTCGTACTCTGGTATGCCGCGCGAAGAGAGAAGGGTAAACCTAATGCGAATCGGGGGAAATTAAAATGGGAATTCTTATACGCAATAGATACATCTCGCGCCGGATATTCTCGCGAGCGAGGCGAACCGGCGACGACGTCGCGTTTTTAAACGGCGACGATATTGAAATTATGCGCGCAATGCTCGTGGCGGCGAGGCACAAAAGCCGCAACCCTCCGGCATAAATCGCCAACTCGAAATTCCTGAGGAAAGTTCTGCGAGTTTCACGGGAGAGAGAGAGAGAGAGAGAGAGAGAGAGAAAGAGAGAGAGAGAGAGAGAGAGAGAGAGGGAGGGGGGAGAGTATATCTCTGATATACTCGAGTCTTGTAAATGTATATAGTCGAGCGGATTGTGTGCGAATTCTCTGGTTGGACAGCAGCGCGAAAGGCGGCGAGAGGTAGACACGGGAAAACGAGGATCAAGATTACAGATTTATGGGGGAGCCCTCTTAGAGGCGTCCAAGTCTCTCGCTCCTTGAACGGGCTTTGAATCAATAATGGTTAACCTAAGACGTACTGTTACCGTACGACTGCGGTGAATCGTTCTGGAAACCTTCTGAACGCCTGAGAGAACAAATGTTCCTGTCATCTAATGCCGTAACTGGTTGAGAGCACTCAAATGGGTGGATGTAGTTACGACCTTGGTAATTTTTTATTTAGAACTCAACACTTCGGAGATAATAAACGCGATAATATTCGGGGGGGGGGGCATTTTAGAACATCGAATTTCGTGAGTTCGCGTGTTTGGTATCGTCATGGCCGGTCGAAAAAAATCTTTCTCTGTCTCATTCGGGAAAAAGCTTCTAGGGACTGCTATGTTCCAATTCCGCGTTTTCGAGACGGTGATAAAGTGCGACGAACGCTCTACGTAGATGGATATTCCGCGTATTCTCTACGCGTTACTCTTCGCACATGGGTATCGCGCAAATAGTTGACAACAGCTTGCAGCTAAAAACGGTTAAAATAGCTTTCCCGTGTCACACGACAATTTATTGTATCATTGGCGCCATCGGTAACCGTTTCGGTTTCTCTGAAACGTTTACGTTCGTACGTTCGTGACGCCATCGTTCTCTGTGCGCGATAATTAATTATGATCACTTACTTTAATCAGTAAAATCCAGTAGCCGGAAGTATAAAAAGATAAATGTCAATAGAATATGTAAAACGAACAGAGATATATATATATATATATATATATATATATATATATATATATATATATACACATCCGGTTTGAAACTGAAAACTATATACTTGTTTATTTAATACAACGTATACTGGCTTTTATATTTGCAATTTGTATTTACATCCTATATCGAGATCTCTATTTATATTGGCTTTTATATTTGCTGTCCACATTGATATCGTATTTGCTTGTTGTAGAAAAATTAAAGAAAACAAATACATAGATTAACAGTAAACGTGATATTGTTCATCGATACTTTAAATAATCCACAAATTCATATTTCGATAAAGTTATAACTTGATAAATATTACGTATTGGAAGAATGCTATCCAAAAACATACATATATATATTTATCTAGACACCGATAACTTTTAAATTAATATTGTTTTTCTTCCAGAAGATCAAATTTACGATCGAACTTTGCTTTGCGATAATGCGAAATGGCATTTCGTCGATTCCAAGATAAACGCCTACGCGATAGACACTCGCCTGTCGTTGCTTTTGCATCAAAGAACAACGTATCCCGTTTTCGGTAGACACCTCGGAGATGGGAAATGCAAGACGGAGATAACTCCGAAACCTTAAATCCCTTCGCAACGTGTCATCGGGGAACGGCATCTGCATTGAATTCGGTGCAAGCCGACGTGGGCGCGACGCCGGCGCGGAAAATAAAGTTGCCGCGAAAACAGCGGAAGCATAACGATGATACAGTTACATGAATAATTCACAGTTGTTCTGCGTCCTCGACGGAAAGTTTCTCACGGCATCTACGGCTGCTAGATCTCATTCAAAAATTCATAGACCGGCGCCCGCCTCCGCGGCGGAATCTGTTCCTGATGCACCGACCTGAATTCCCCGACATTGCGAGAAGCGAGTTTCTTCTCACCCCCTTTATGCTCGTGACTTTTTCGCGAGTGCATAAGCTCGCGAATAACGAAAATTTAGTGCCGAGAAGAGCGGCTGAACGCCCGAGATGACGACGAAAGCGTTTAGCTGCCGGATTACATAATCGATTGCGTTGCTTGTATGAGAAGAATTTTGCTTTTCCGTACTTTTTTTATCGGATTGTAAATATCTCACTGGTTTGTTTAAATATTCGCGAATGTGTACGGATCTTTACAAATATGTCTATATTATACCTAATCACGTATGATAATTGGATAGCGGCATTCCTTGTACTTAATGTATGATATATTTGCATTCGCCGAACGTTTGGCAAATGAACGCATCGTCTAGAGTCGAATTTGCATGCGAACGAGAAATGCTCGAGTCATACTAACATTTTTTTTTTTCTTTTTAACTTCGCTGTTGGCTCTGGAGGCGAGGCCGCCGAGTTGTAACAACGATTATGCAGACTTCAATTCGCCTCGTCATTACACGCGATTACAACCCGACCTTTAATTTAACCCCATGAATAGAATAACAGCTTCATCCTGAGCATACGACTCGAGCGACTTAATAATACGTTTTTAAACACATCGTGTTGTATACGTCAGTCATTGCGTTTCATCTTACGAAGGAGATTTCACAGCTAACTGACTGGAGAAGAGATCTTTTAGACTGGACCACATGAAGTCGATTCTTGTGTGTTTAGTCAAAATGTGAAAAGCATATAGTATCTCGCCAGTGAGAAAATTGTATGGAATATATTTTTTAATATGGACTGCATGTTTCGGATAAATGCAAGTTTTATTTAATATAACTGAATAATGCAATTGTTATAAAATGTATTTACTAAGTGATAAATAAAAATCTGCAAAACGTGGCGCGTTGATGGAACATTTCTTTTTTGTTTTACGATGATAATGAATAATTAACGATGTTAAAATTAAGCGTCGAGTATAAGACAAGAGTCTCGATATTCGTAAGCAATAAACAACAGCGGGATAACGAGGAGTAAGCCGCTGATCACCGGAAGTAATTAATTGTTTTTGGGGGAGGAGGCTGCGCGATGAAAGTCGAGGAATGCAATTAAGACACGACGTCGTCTTCAAGTCAGCGTCTTCGTTATGCATCATGTCGAACAAAATACCCGTATTTATAACCGCAAGCCACTTGACGCGCTTGGCGATATTCCTTAATAAATAATACGCGAATATTTTAACGCGGAGAACAGTCCCTAGTTATCGACAATTACGTAATTAGTATCAGCATTTTTTCTGGGCGTGGACTTTTAATAGACGGCCTCCTTTCTCTCTCGATTATTCGCTTTTTGACCCCGGAATAATCTATACATAATCCCGACGCTATTGATCGACAAGCTTTACGTTATTTACATCTACGTCGATATTGAACGTAAACTTACGGAATTAATACCGCGAGGATTAATACTGTGACGAAACGGAAAGGAATAAAGCCTGTAATTATACTTGTCCATTATGCATGTGGCAACAAATCAGGCGTGTTAGCCCTTTCATGCCCCGAATATGACAGGATGTCAATGAATAATTTGAAGTGAAATATTGATTAAATTTCGAGTAACGCATTAATTTGCCGTGTCGTTTCTCTTAATTTTCAAAAATAGGTCTTTACGAGGTCGGTTAATAAAATATGGGATTAATATAGTGCGCGTGTGCCGCTATTGACTTTGCTGTGCTTTCCCTAACAAAATAAATCAACGAAAATAAACACAATGAATAATGCACTCCGACGCAAACGCACATATATATTCTTTAACGCATTATATTTGCATGTTGTATGACAAATAATTGACAATTAATTTTGGTACTTCGACACTTGGCGTGGCTCGACAGCATCTCAAAAAAATGTCCCGAACCGAAGAATTATGTATCGTCGTATGATTACAAAAATTGCATTAAATTGCAAAAATTAATTTTATCGATCGATGCGCACGTAAATAAGAGAAAGTATAAAGAAGTCACGATTATTATTTATGCAAGATGCGTGCGACTTGTGCGGCCTCACGGAAAATTCCCATGGAACGTTCCCCTTTCCTGTCCAGAACGAATTTAGCGAATTCCGATTCGCATGATGGGCAAACGAAAGAGAAAGGGAAGAGAAAGAGAGCCTGTTGTTTGCTGCCGCATTTTAGGGCGCATTATTTTCCCGTACTTATCGCCCCGTCTCCGTCTCGGATGAGTAACTCCGAAACGAGCGTGCCGCACCATGGAGATTTCCAGAATAATTCCAAGAGTAACCTTAAAGTTGGCCATCCGCCTAGGTGTTTCTGGCGCGTCCGTGGGATAATATCCTACTTGGGCGTCGTTCTCCCGCGGCCAATTATTATCTTCTGGGCAGCTGCCAGACGAAGAAAACCACTTACGTGACACGCTAATAATGGATGCCTGCGCCCGTACCGGATTACGAAGGCTTTTGTTCATTAGCATGCCATTTCTGTTTAATTGACACCTTTGACCCGACGGCACTGGCACGTAATAGATATGCTCGTCACTCCGATCGGCCCTCGTCAAACTTGATCTTCTTCATCGATTATGTCTTTTTTTAACACTTTATCACCGATTATCTCGGCTACATATTTATAGCCGTTTCTATTGAAGATCTAAGGTGATGCCAGTATTGAAATGTGATATTTTAATAAATGAATAAGAGTTAATTTAGTATTCGTCCACATTATATATTTATAACTACTATTCAACTAAGAGCTTCATTCGATTCGAGTGGAATTTGTCTTGACACATAGCCTAATTTCCTATCCTTCCCATAGCTTAATTTTTTATCCTTCTTCAATAATTGATTCTTGAAGTAAGATTATATATGCATCAATAGTTTCTCATATTAATTAAAATCCATTTTAGATGATCGATTATTTTTGTTGAATTTTAACGCAGAATTCTATTTGCAGTTTTAGATTATATAAGTGTTTATTTTATATATGTATTATATTATTTCTTTAAATATTTCGTCTTACATAGATATATAAAAAATCATAAATAGAATTCTCATTTCTAAATTTCGGACTTTTATTAAAATAGAATTCGATAACAGTTTAAATATACCGTAATATTTATTTGTCGTTCCAATTAGGAATACAAAAATCAATCCAATTGATTAATAAATAAATTTAACAAGTATATTTTTGTTAAGTTTTTAAAATTATTATCTCAGGTCACGCTAACGAAGGCGATAGTGTTCGTACGTCCGCGAACAATTCGAAATGTAACGAATCAGATATTCGAGAAAGACGTTAAAGAGAACAAAATATTCTGTGGGAAAATCTGTTTTACAAGACGTAAATATTTCCACTCAACGCGCGACTCGATTCGAGTATAGGCTTTTGGTGTTTATTTTTGTGGATACACAACGTATACAAGGTCGCTGCCCTGCCATTCGCACCGCGACGCCCGAGTTATAGACGTGTGGTGTAATGTTATTCTCTCTCGAGACGTGGTCGGGACAAGCGTTAAAAGAGATTCTCTACGATCGCTACAACGTGACATTATTTTTTACGATGTTGATGATTGGCTCGTCCGTTTAAATCTTACTATTTATCCTATAAAGCATATATTAAACATTTCACGGCGGCGGCGACGAAATTACTTTAGCAGTGCTCATCTTTCTTACTGCGCGCGCTTTTCTCAACGTCTCTCATTCGCCCTTGCCACGAAACTCGAACTAGATCATTCCGTGCCTTGTAATTTGCGCGATATAATTCCTCGAAGCGCGATCGTTCTCTATGAGTAATTAACGGCAATCAGCGCGATTATTAATTGTCGCGTCGAACGAACGAGGGTTTATCGAAATAGCTACTTCGCGTAGTTTATTAATTTCACATAAGGATCGAAATGGCGAAGGGAATAAAAATTGTGAATCATATTTACGGACGTGCTGATTATTTTTTAGTGCTATTTAGATTCGTAATGTGAATACGTACATCTCGAAACGGATGGCGTCGCATTTAATCAATGCGAGCGGTTGTCGTTGCGCCTCGCACATCTTCAGTTCTAACCTGTATGTTTATTCATATTACGTTACGTACGAGACGGTGATCGCCACAAAGCGCGAATGTATACCGTTTATTATTCAGAATGCGGAAAGTGCGCAAGGTGCAGCTGAGAGCAACAGGTGTAACATCGTCACGACGTTAGCTGCCGTTGGCATCTAAAATTAGTCAAATTTTCTCTTTACAACTTTAGATTGTTCGTTGCGTTAATTTTGCGGAAAAATCGTCGCGGTACGTTACGATTTTTTTCGCGTTATTGCTCGCTCGCGGTACAATAAATCTTATCACTTCTCGAGAGCGCAAAGAGCCACGCGAGTAACGTTTGGAGTTTATATCGATCAATACGCGCGATTGTACTTAGTGCAGTGCGGTACAGTGCAGTCTTGTGCGAAATGTGGTATGGGGTGAGTGAATGAAGGAGCAATCAGGGATGCCAGGATGAGGGAGGAGGAGCAGACCTGGGAGACACCGGGCGGAGCGCAGCTGCAAGGTGACTTATTATTTATTCATTCATTATTTGTCACTTGCGGAATTAATTGTTTATCGCCTCGACGCGACGGTTGTATTCTGCCTCACTATTTTGCCTCATGTGCGTTTTGGTACACGAAGAAAATATATGAGAGATGCTTGAATTTAGTAACAAATATAACACAAAAATATTTCACATTAGAAACACATTATATAATATTTAATTTTTTATAAAGATATACCGTTAGTTCCGCAAATATATCGAAAAGAGACGTTTTTTTGGAAACTGTCTATTTATTGCAATAAATATCAATTTGGAAAGATTGAATAAAAGTGTATCAATACGTCCGGTAGACACTTTTGAAACGTTAATTATTTTCAGACGAGGTACAAGTTACCGCTGTAATTGCTATCTGGCTTTATGGCATATCGCAAACGGTACGGAGCCACGTGGGGCAACGTTTTACATTGCATGTGGTTTCCGAGAATGAAAGCGTACGTGTTTCGCAAAGCGTGCGTTCTCTCTCGCGAACCGCGATAAGCCTCCCCGAAGCTATTTACCATCGTTACTTTGTCGCACGCGTAACTTCTCTCAAGAAATCGGACCCTTTTTACACGTCATTACATCCATTTTGCGCTATTTTAGTCTCACGCCCGATACTTTTTGTTGTCAACCTCAATGACGGCAAGCTGCGCCCGTAATCACGAATCGATCGTATTGTAGCAAATAGCGCTTTTGTGCGCTCGCTCGAGCTTAAAACATATCTAATCTCTCTAATCACCGTAACCACACTCCATAATTATTAGCCCACTTAAGTAGCCGTATGTTACGTTGAAACGAGACAAAAAGGCAGACAATTTTCGTATCTGTCTTCTTGTTCGTCATCTCGTTTAATATACTGCTATTTATTGAGCTCTTTTTCTTAACCTCGCGTAAGCACGATGTTCGATTTTTCAACAAGTCATCATATAAATCAAAAAGTCTGTTGCAACGTTTGAGACCTAAATCTCTTTTGTTTTTTTGCATAGAAGCTCCTTTTAATTACGACGTAGTGAAACGCATTCTTATTCCTTCTAGCAGCACTTAGAATTATTCTCGCGTTCTTTTTATTTCTTGATTTCGTAGAAATTCAGAATTAAGCATTATCATCCGATATATATAGTTTATTATCGTCTTCATGGCGTTACATACGCACTGCGATGTTGAGAGTATCGTCAATCCGTAATTACACCGTTACGTCCGTCTGTTGACCGGATATACGTCAGCGAATATCCTGCGGAGGTTTGCAAAGGGGATGGAACATGGTTTGTGGCAGACGGCAGTGGCTAATCGGCTATCTCAAGAAGGATAAGCTCGTTTACAGAACATCAAACGAAATATCATTCCGTTACTGAGATTATTCCGACTGGGTATTGAGGGTATTATTTACATTTAGCTTATTGTCGTGACGCGCACGACTCTTTTGTTCCTTCGCCAAATTACCTTCGGGCGAGAATATGTTCGTCTGACGTACAAAGTCTTTCCCCAAAGAAAGCCTCGCCCTCCTCTATGATGTTCGGTCAGATTAACAGAATCAAGAAGATTATTAATATAAAGATTGTTAATATTATGAAAACGACATGATGGAGACAATTATTTTATTAATTCTTTTCAGACTTACATGTTTATGAAATATTTTGCAAAATTATAGAAGAATATTCTGATACTTTATTTCTCCGTTTCTCTCGAGTTATCAAATAATGACCGCTGTGATTGATGAATTGAATGACTGATTGACGTACGATTCGCGGATTATTAAGCGTGCACTGGAATGAGTCAGCGCAACCTCCGGTTCTCGAGGAAAGTTTCAGGAAGGTCGATGAGCCCGGTGACTTGACCAATTCTATCTGATTACCTCGCTGAAAGTTTCGAGAAAAACTCGCTAGTTCTGGGAGTTGGCCGAAATCTCGAGCGAGCAAGTCCGTCCGGCATCGAATCCGAGTCGTTTTCGCTTGAACATTCGATTCTCCAAACTTTCGAGAGCGCGTGCATCTCCCGCGTGGATTCGTCGCGTCGCGAAAGAGTGTTTGATCGATCGAATTCGCAAACGAGTACGAGGGAATTTTTTTTTTGCGAAGTGCGCTAGATTAATATTCGAATATCATCGTAACGTCGATTACGCCATTAACGTTGTCTGACCGTCGAGTGATCATCGGGTAGCGGCATTTCCAAAATGAGATTATGCATTCGTCGTATTTACATAAAGGCGATTAGCATGCGCATAGTCGGGGTTAATTGACGTAACTGTAGCACGTATAGCACTAATAAATGGCCGAACTTGATCTAATTACCGGTCGCTGTCGCGTATTGACGTGTGCATCGAAACGTAAACGTTAATTTCGGGATCTGCGCTCCGCCATGTAATTGCATCTATTCGCTTATGCTCGATTGGCCACGGCGCTCGTCGCAATCGTTTCCGTCGCGCCGCGGTTTTCATCAAATTCGAAACAAATATTTTACGCGCTCCATAATTTCCATATCAGCCGCCTTTCCCGCTCGTGCAATTGCATAATTGTAACTACATTACATCACGATAGAATGTGCTTTAGCAAAGGGAAATATAATTTTATGTCGCGCCGCGTTACATTTGCAAAATGTAGAATGCAGCGTAGAATTATGCAAATAATTTTTGTTGAATTACGCATTTCCGATGCATTAAATTTTAGATCTAATTTACTTACAATTTAGTTAATATTTTATAATAATTTGAAATCAGATTAATGCAGTTGTAATCCTTGCCCGTGGCAATTCATTTCATAGTAAATTATTTTTATGTTGTTATGAAATTTGCCAAATTGCGGAAAGTACGTGCACGTAATAATTATATATTTTATATATTTCGTGTTATTATGTTTCCGTTTTACGATCACTTTTCAGTTTAATTAAAATTGTTTGGTAATTTTCAGCTACTCTAATTAATTTTCGACATAAAAGCTTAGCGGTTTATTTCCGTCTGGTTTAACATATAATCACCGAAAATAGTTCAATTGTCAAAATTTAATTCGCATGATGATTACAAAGGTCTAATTCATTTTAATCTATTTTACATTACTATGTATTAATTTGCAAGCTCTCGCAATATAGCTTGCATATTTTAATATTTGTTCTAGTTAATGAAGTAATCTCAACTAAAAGTAAACATAAGCATCACATTATTATTAACAGCTTATTTAGCGTTATTTCATAACACCGTTCATCTCGAATGCCACGTCAAGTGTTTATCGCCATGTCAAAATATTCATTGATATAATCGATTTTTCTCTGTTTCTATTCCTTTATTTATTATTATGCAAAAACGTAACGGTTTATGCATTCACAGTTTTCCATATACGATAAATGATTGACTGGAATAGAAAAAAACCCGAACGGTTATACCGTGAAAATCGCATCGGCGAATTATCATCCCGCTCGGGGTTCATTCACATTCCTCAGTGCTATTGAAATGATAAACTACAAACGCGTTGAATGGAACGAATCTCATTGGTCACTTTATGTATATCACTCTGTGGCTATAGAAGGACGCTATTGCGGACTGCATTTCTTTTCGAAACTACGCCATTTCTTCGATGACATAGCTCATTTTACGCGTCCGCGGCCGTCATATCGTCGTACGCTTTGCGATTTTAGCGTCATTTATAAAGACGCGATATTTATAAAGACGTAAAAACGGCAAGCCGGAGTATCGCGCCTCCTGAAGTACATCTCGCGTATAAACGACCCCTTAAGCACTTAATATACGACCGGAAGATGCATCGTAGGAATTCCGATAAGCCATGATAATGTTCTTACGCTTTATTGCCGCCGTATAATGCCCGCAAAATGCTCTACACTATTTATACGTCGTTCTTTATTCTTCCCTCGTGTCGCGATGCTGCTGCTAAATCTTTTGATCCGCTATGCAGTTAGCATCCAAATGTGTGTACGAATAATATTTAATGTTTGGTAAAATTTTTGTTATTGCTTATGTTTCGAGAGTATACGAGTTTCGAGATATAGATATGTCTGTGTCGCGATTCGCAACGATCGTACGATTGGTTTCGCATATATCCCTCCAATTTCGACGACAATGAAGACGATCTCATCGCGTGACGATCCCGAAATCGCTCGAAATCGCGGGCTCGATTAGCGATATCGAGGCAATTGTTAATTACCGTTCTCGTGGAAAATGAGATCACCGTTGCCACCGTTGCCGCCGGACGTTAATGCGCGTCAACGTGACGCGGCGATAATTACGCGAGATCGCATCACCTGACGGGACGTACGTGACGCTATCTCGTTCTCCGTTCTTGCGGCTTCCGCGGAGGATTGTAATGCGTCCGGGGGCCGCAAACAAGCGACACGTACGCTTTTGCATGCGCTTTTGTTCATGTTACGCGCGCAGATATTGTAATAGGCGCGCAGCTGTCGCGCGGGAGTCGTAAACGACGTAATTTGCCGGACGATAGGCATTAAGGTAGAGACGAAAGGAGGATTAATCGGAAATCGGCCGATACTCCCTACAGCAACACATCCCGCTGCTCAGCGCGACAGATATCGATTAACTCTCGGCCGAAGAACGGCGCCGCGCTTCCAACACGGCGAGCTTTTTTAATTAATCTTTGAAACGAGCTTGTCGGCCCCTCCCCCTCCCGGATAGGCGCTTTCTCTTTCTCTTTCTTTCTCTTAGCTTCGTCGTACCTTCACCACGTGTCATATCACACAGAGTGTGCATCACAGCACGTATTATCGCGCTTTGCGCCCGATGATTACTCGCAATTCACATAAATGGCGGCTTACTCGCTCGTTTTGGTTTGAACACAATTTGCCTGAAGCGAAGAACTTTAATTAATTTCACAATTTGGAAAATGTAGCTTTAATAACGGTCTATTTTCAAGCGGATTAGAAGGAAAGTTTTCAGAGAGAGTAGAGAGCAGAGAGTAATTATGGCATATGCGATACTTTGGGAATGCATTTGGCGATCAATTTGGACGGGAATTGAGTTATACGTGAATTGTTTGCGTACACTTCTCCTCGATATCCTATCGACCTGAGGTATAATGTACATACCGCGAATTTGTCCAGCCAGTGCAGAACGTGACAGGTAATCGGAGACGGCGTTGCGCAACACTGCAGAATGACGTTTCTTTCTCTTGCCTTCAGTTATACAACCGGCCGTAATATATAACAGAATACATAACAAGCATAGGCAGATTGATTATATATATATATATATATATAGAGTGACCTTCTTCTAAAATTCTATTGTTTATTAGAATTCTGACCTGAGATCCTTGAATAAACTTTCATCTTGATTAAAAAAATCTGATTAAGAATAATTGTTTTATCTGCTTTCTTACAAATTACATCGTTATAGTAAATTTTATATAAACTGATTTTGTTATTTTTTTAATGTCCTATATTTGTGATTTTTATAGCCATTTTCGTATATTTCAATTGTTATGCATTTTTAGAACATATTCAATAATTATCTTGATGAGCTCGTGAACAATGAACTCCTACTGTTTTCGAACAGAGATAACTCAGTTATAATATTCTAATTTGTTCAATAAAAGTTTTTATTATTATCATAGAAATATCTAAAATTTCAATTATAAGCGGGTCTATCAATTAAATTGATTTATCACTTTTAATATAAATGCATTGTAAAACAATTTTAAAATATTCCGTTTGGCCTCTACTGATCAACTGAATACGTTTAATAGAACTAGCTGCAAATAACCAAGAGTGTTTTTGACGATAGCAATTTCATTTCAATTTGTAATTTTAACGTCAACATTGTGCGTTAACGTTCTACATTAATCGCAAAATACCGGATGATATTACATTATCCATTCTTGCACATCGTAAATTTTCCAAATTTACTGTTTTTCAATTGGATTAGATCAAAATGGATGCAAAAGTTATTAACGTATTTTACATGTTTTTTTTTTCTGAAAAAAACACATACATGTTTTTATTCTGAAAAAACATGTTACAAGGTAGCTAATATCTTTTATCAAACTAGCAATTGATGAAACACTCTTGCATATCGGTGTTAATACGAGAACAAATGGACGTTCATTAATTCTACTATCGACAAGTATCGTATATTTTTATTTCTGTTTTCTAGACGTGTAAAATCGCTAAAAGTTTCCTCATGTCATTGTACACATGTTATCCTTGTTTCTTTTTCTTTTAATTTAACAGAAATCATGAAAATACAGTTTAAAGAAGAATTTTATTGTCATTTTTTAAGTGGTCATATTTTTATAACTTTCGAACATATTTTCATTTTGATATTTAAATTGTTACGTAGTTTTGAATTGATATTCGAGATTACGTGATATTTAATGTGATGACGTTTTTCGCATATTATATCGATATTGCATATTATTCGATGGTTTTAGGACATCTAGTATACCTTATTGAAATGCATTCTGGAAAAATTGCCTTTACCTTGTTGACGTTGTTCGTCCTGTTTCACTCAATAAGAACGAAACGAGCCGAGTCACACATTCGCTCTCGAACCGACAGTACGTTTGCAAGGCGTATCCTTTTTCCTCTTATTTTTCCTTTATTTCGTCGTCGCTGCAAAGCGCGAATCTGCCACTACGGCGAATATTGTATTACGTCATGCTTACGTAACCACAACTCGATGAGTTTCATTTTCTATGTTCTTTTTTTTTTTTATTATTCTATCTATTGCGATGAGTCCTGCGATGTTATTCAATTTTTATCAAGAAGAAAATGTATATCCGTGGAGACAGTTTTACGATTACTTCGTTGAAATAACTGTTATTTCAACAGCATAAAAATTGGCGAATTTACAGAAATGGTCTCTTTCAAAACTTTAAACAATATGATCAAATATTGTTTCAAAAACGTTAAATGACAGTCAATATATTATTTCATACAGTGAAAAAGAGATCATTTCATTTAAAGAATGAAACTGTGATATGACAAGCATAAAAAATTTATCAATAAAATCTACCTTTCGCGCTGCACTCTGTAACTCCTTCAAAAACGAGAAATAAAATTTCTCGAGGCTATCTCATTTTGTTATAAAATAAAATTTCTCGAGGCTATCTCATTTTGTTATAAAATATGAAAGAAGATATTATCCATCTCGAGTACCGTTATAATCTATAAGACAGATCGACTTATGTACCACGATATGAAACAGGATTCTTCTCGTCTACTTCTCTCTCGATGCAAACAAGTCTTCGCGAAATTATAAAAATTTATTATCGCACCGACGCAACAGAACATTCAATCGTCGCTTCGTAAGCTGGCGCGTCGCGATCGAGCCATCGTGAAAGCGCATCGTCACTTGAAACGTATCGTTGGGAAGTCTGTCAACGACAGCTTTCCCATTAACGGTACGCGAGCCAGTATAATAACCGTAATTAGAAAAGTTTCGCGCGTAGAATAGGGAAAGTCCGGTGTGCGAAGCCGGTGCGAAATAGCGAACTCGCACCAAGCTGCAACTCGCACGTACATCACAGTGGCTACTCGATATCGGCGAATTGGCATAGTCGCATAGCAGACTCTATGCAAACTTCGACGAGTGCCCACGCGCGAATACATATGTACGTGGAAAATTACAAACCGGCTCGTGTACGCTCTCCTTTCTCATTACGCCAATAATATCGAGAGGTCGGTGTCAATACAATCTCTTCTCGCCGAGTTTGACGGCCGGGTGCGTCCAACATCCGCAGACAGGCGGGAGAAAGTTTGTCTCGCGAGAGCAAACAAAAGAGCGCTGGACGCTCACATCAGGCGCCTTTTTACGCTCGTCATTATAATTTTAGCACTCGCAAGGGAATAATCACACAATTTCTCGGTACGTCCCATATTCTCATACATTCTTATTTATTCTTAGCCACTTACTCGCTCGTGTATTCCGACACTTGCGCCGGCGCGGCGTGTAATTTTTTTTTTTTTCTACGTGCCCCAAATTTTGTGTCTGCCTCATATTCCTATGAATCTTGTTTTATTTCGCGGGAATGTGGAGGTCTCTGAGGTTACGCCACGTCTTTGTAAATATCGTCCTGTAATCAGAATTCATAAGCGCGAGTAATAAACCGTAACCACGCGCGGCAATTCTCGGGGCGACTTCGTGCCGCGGTTTTGTTCCGCCGTGACGTAACTCGCGCAGATATGATTGAATACCATTGGCTTGAGAATAAAAACGTCTCGACGCGACGTATATACAGAAACGGGTGGAACGTGACACCATTCTCGCCGGTGCGGTGGTCGGCGCACCGTGAAAAATCTGCAGGGTCGGAGGAAATAAACACCGTGACGGATGTTACTCGTTCACAGTTCCGGCCAGCGCCAAGCCAAGCAACGACGGTTTTCCGCGTTTCGACAAATAAGCCCGCTCTTCCGCCAAACGTCGAACGACCGCCGTAATCGGCCGAGGCGTTTCGCTCGCTCGTTTGTTCCGATCGAACCACTCTATTTCTTCGTTGGCCTTCCGTTTTCTTTTGTCGAAGCTTGGTGAGAAAGGGGTCGCTAAAAGTGCAGTCGAAACACGTGTTTTCCCCGTAGGAATGGTCGCACCGACATTGCTGACTGGATTTAACTGAATTTTTCACGTTTCCTCTCTTCGTTTGCGATATTACACAATTTATGGAAAAATCATTAAAATATTACAGAAGCATTAATGATATTTTTAAAATTTTATAGATACATGTGTTATTTATATCGTCGGTAATGATGATCTTCCGAAGATCATCCTGAAGCAAAAGCTAAGGAGGTTTATGCATTTGGAGGTTTTGTGCTCATGAGAACTTTTATGCCCATGAGAACTTTTAATCAGCTTGAGCTGCAAAATATTAAAATTTGAAGCAATTTGACCGAGAGCCATAACATTGGTGCGAAGTTCTTTATATCATTCTTATAGTTATAGTATGGCGCATTGACGGCGCACTCCTCGCAATTATTCTCTAATTTATGCGCCATTTACGGTACGCGTAATTTAATTGTACAGATGGGGCGTAAAGACGGCATGGTATGGGAGGGGGAGGGTCCCCCAGAGGAAGAAGTCGCGAGTCGTGTCTCCCGCAGCTGTTTCTGTCTGCCGCGCCGGGCTCGCGGGGTATGTTTTTGTTGCGCACGTTTCGTCGCTGTAAAATATTAAACCCGAGAAGCTAAGGGGTTCAGAGTTTATCTTTCCTTATCGCGAAACGCGTAGAATGTAGACCATTAAACTGGCAAGAGATACGCCGTGACATGCGCGCCTCTCGAGATGCGCTCGCGCTAAACGAGTGCCCGGGCTCGCACGTCGGTAAATTATTTCTTTCTATTTGTAGATCGATCTCAGATTGCCGCGGCCGTCCGTGCGATACTGTTATATACCTTCCTGGCGGTAGTTAACATCCCGCTGAAACAATTATTTACGTGTAACGACTGCCCCACCGAATTACCCGTGGATTTCTCTTTCATCGCGGTTTTTCTTTTTTCTTCCCGCCAGATAGATCATGCCGGTCAATTTTTACACGAATTATAGAACAATAATTAAACAATAATTAAAAATTTGACAAATTTCCCAAATTAATTGGTCGCGTGTGAACCGATCAATTTCTAGTGCTAATTTATGTTCAAATATATAAATTATTCAAAAATCTCCGACGAATCGTCGATTGCAATTGCTGTAGCCTATTTGAATAATCAATTATCGGATCATCCAAGTGATGATTAAACAATATTCATTGAATATACAATGCCGTCACTTCAAATATAGATAATTGCTAAATACGCGACCGCATATCGATATTCGCATGAAAATTCAAAAGTGCAAAGGATAAATAGACCACATTAAATAGCCGCGATATCAATAATTGTCCGTGTCGCGGGAACCAATTTGTATGTGCATTTGTATGTGCATAACGATCACGTGGATTTATCATATGACCATTATATGAGACGCACGCGCGCTGTAAACCGGCGAAACGAGTCTCCATTGTCCCTTATCGCGCACGCACGTGTCGTCGTTAGGAACGCGGCCGGTTTACAGTCTATGGTGCGAAAATAGTTTTTTTTTTTTTCTCTCTCTTTGCGTGCTTATTTCGCGCTCGTTCACGGTTCACGGGACGTTCAAGCCGACTACTCTGAGCTTCGCGCAGAAATGCATCGCGTCGTAGGAATATTTTGTCCGCGCGATAACGAATGCGTAATAAAAGCTCGGGACACAGGCAGGACTCGATTTGTGGCCGGGCACCGGCTGAGTTACAACACGCGCAGTAAATAAAGCGTGCAACGCGCGCGTCGGTCTTGCACGTCGCTTTTCGCGCGCGTACACCACTCCTGTCTCCCACCCCCCCACCCTCCCTCTCCCCTTTTCGCTGCATTCGTTTCTGCCTCTCTTCCGACACGTTTCCGCCTTCACCGATGGCCCGACAATGAATCCTGCGCACCACCGCGAACGGACGGTGGAGAAGACGAGTTACCAAAAAAAAAAAAAAGAAAAAAAAAAGAAATAAACGACCGGTGAAAAAATACGATGGATTCCAAGTTCGTTTAACGGCGTCGAGAACTCTATCTACCGAGACGCTTCTTCTTACACCTCTCTGGGATCCTCTTCCTCGTTCTCTTGCTTTCGCCTCTCCGCCCTCCGCCATTTATCACCCCCTTCCGCGTCCTTACGTTTCATTCTCTTCCTCCCGGCCCCGAAAAGAGCGATCGACTAATTTCCACCGGGCGTCTCGATCCTTCGTCTAATTTGTACGATTTACGTAGCGGCCTGCTTATGCTCTGCCGTTACGAAGATCGGTATTCCCATTACAGCCGCGAAATCCGGCGAGACGTTTTTCAATTTATTTCATTAAGCGTTTATTAGCCGATATACCGCATCGTTGCTCCAAGGTATCTTCCTTTAATTCACAGCTGCAAGTTTGGATAATAAATCATCCGCGGGACATTCTTCGAACTCCCGTGAATTCGCCTCGGCGGTGCGAGTTGCGCACATAAATTTTGGTCATATGTAAGTGATCGAAATGGAGATTAGAAACCTGAAGATCAAAGATAAGGCTCAGATATTCGCTGTCTGACACGACTTCTTATTCTGTGATCTTCAGTTGTATCTATGAAACATTTATGCTTCTTGAATTAACAAAATTATCGCGCTCTTTAATCTACAAGATTCTTGTCTACATGACGAGATCTCATTTGCGATAATACAGAATCACGAGACACGCGCGTTTACCAGCTTCTCTTTCGAGACCATGGGTTGTGTCTACGACTCGGCCCGTTAAACAAAAAGTTTTTACGAACACTCGAGAGCTATACTCGTCTTACGAAAAAGGTAGAAAAAGGTGAAAGACCGTGGCACAGAAGTAGAACTCATTCAGCGATCGGCGCGCCGGTGTGAATGACCTTGCGGCTTATTGCACGCTGGTCGAGCGGGTTGACAGCGGATATGCAAATCTCTCTCTGTCCCTTTTCTTTCTTTCGTCGCAACACACACCCTTTCCTCCTATGGAGAAACCCGTTCCTCGACGCGATTGTTTTTCGAAAGAAGAGACTCGCCCATTTAAGGAATAACCCAAAATTAAAATGTAGTAGACACTTGAGCGTCACGATTGTTAATGGATAATGACTATATTAAAATCTAATTATACCTTCTATAAAATTCAATCGTCTACAAATTTTTCTCCGATTAACTTCTAAAAAAACTCGTATCTTGTATCATTGAATCTAGAAAGACTGTGAAGAACAGAATTAGTATGAAGGTGGTACGTCTCTTGCGATCCGAAAGCTATGTAAGCGCGTAAAGCATGGCACTCGCGTTTGCCGTACGCAGACGCGTTTTCATTCACGTGCGTCGTGAATGGCCCGAAAGAGAAACCGTGGGCGGACGTCGTAGACCCTGGCAGCCTCCGAGACGCCGCGTTGCTCGTCCGGTTCTTCGCCATGAATGAATTCACGCATCTCATGCTTCTTCTCACACATGTGTGTTTCTTGCACTTTTCTTCTCTCTTTCTCTTTCTCTCTTCATCGCCCTGCGTTATTTTTATTCGATTATTCTCTAGACCCTCCTCTCGGTATCCCGTCGACGTTTATCTAGATCTGCCAGACGATTTGCATGAGATAGTCGAATTCTTCCGCAGAGGACATCTTTCGTCGCTTCGGAAACGTGTAGGGGACGTTAGCTTTCTGGTTTTTACGATGGCCATTTGTTCGAGAGAAGAAGAATGTACGGAATTATATTTGTCGAAGGAAATCAGTCATCTTTTTTTTTCTTATTTGAGAAAGATAACGGTATTATGTTGTGATAGCAAGGATACATCGCAGCGTGCGCAAGCAATCTGCGCCCTGGATGCATCTATCGTGAAAGTTTCGATGGAAATATCGTGAAAGTTCGATTCAATTTCGCCGTTACCGTGCGATATATCCAGTGCCGATGGTATACGCGATGCGTAAACTTTGGTCGCGTCCGATAAGCGTTAAGAAACGGAAGCCTTCTCACGCTTTAATCATTAGCTACTACGCTGGAACACCTAATCTCGGTAAGAATAATTTAGAAAATAATCAGATAAATTAGAAAGCAATTAACGTCGCATACCTAATTTCCGTGTTCCTAGCGAGCTATTTTCTATATATATATTGTATAGAACGGCGAATAATAACGTAATAGGAAACATAATTGAAGTTACATTCGTAGTAAAATATAATACCGTTATGCAAATTGACCCCACACAGCGCTTATCTTAATCAAATTGAACCGTAGGTACTAGTTGAAAGTTAAGAATGATGAAGTAGACATTTCGTAACGGAACAGGTACCTACTATGTATGGCGGTTTTACAATTTCGCAGTCTGAAAGTGTGAAAGAGAAAGAGAATATATATATATATATGTGAAAGTCCACCGTGAAATATGCTATGCTTTATAAGCGAAACGGTAAAGTCTGACTACCTGACCTCGCGAGCCGCCTTATTTTCTTATTTCACCCACAATCCCGGCCCATCATTTTTCTGTACCGTGCGCTCGCCCTGCGCACGTGACGAAGCTAACAACGAGAGAAATATTGCGCCTTCAAAAAAACTCATCTACTTTCCACGCGTACACCTTTATCTTCTATTGCATAAAAAGCACTCAATATTACCCCTATTAAGCTGGAACCCTTACCATCACAAATCGAGTTCACACATATCAAAAATTTAGTGCTATTTACGTGCTAATTTGTTATTCTAATTCGAATTTTGTTGCTCCAGTCTTGGCAGGAAATCGCGTTCAAAGTTGGAGGGGCCAGCTTGCCATTAAGTTGTCCCCCCATAATAAAAAAAATATATATAGGCGTGTCGTATCAACAAACTTAAATACACTAGAATTGTTGCTATGATTGTGTGTCCGTCTTTGCTAAACCACGCCAATCTTTCATTTTCTTCGTTGCAATAATATCTTGAAGATTATTAATATTCTGGCAGTCGATACATATTCGTTGTTGTTCGTATCCTTCTTTTCCATCTGACTTCGAACATCCATCCAGAACGTGCACATACTATATGGCGTGTATATGGCATAATATGTATGTTTATCGGTAGATTCATGCATGTTTGTACATGCTGGACATGTCTTTTCAATCTTAGCGTAATTATTTCATTATTTTGATTTGGAACATTTTCTTCTAAATTTATATCCATCTTCATATTTGTGCCAGGATTATCTGTATTCGCCGTATTGTGTTATTTTTAAGCGACCGTTCATAAAGTTCACATGTTTTGCCACAAACTCGTTTGCACGCATAGGTGTTTTCTCCATTTTTAACATAATTTTTATTAATTTATGTTAAAATTACTTTCCACAAATGCACTGCTGGCAGGTATTCTACCAAATCCAAATTTGTCTCTGCAAATACAAGATCATGAAGGCAATAATTTGACGTCTTTAATAAGGCAATCCGCAAATTTAGGCATATAATTTGCATTTTCTTCGTCTCCTCCAATCAGTAAAATCTGAATTTTGTCGTCGATTTTTTACCCATTGATTCTAATTATTGGAACAGTTTTTTTTTCCTTATCTTTTATTTCGTTACAATCTTTATCCGCATCTTTATCCTTATCTTTATTTCTTCAGAATTTGTTATAAGTGTAGGAGAAATACGGAAAAATTAACGAAACGATTGAGATTCGAACTCGAGATCCTTACGAATCATGACTATCAGTCTGCACGACTACAACAGCTTCGATATCATAGCAATCTCCGAATCCTACTATTTAAGCTTTTTATGTTCCTATATAAGTAAATTTTCATTTTTATTTTATATTCTTCGCATATTTTCTTATTTTCTCTCGTTGTCTCTTCTGTTTCGCTTCGGATAATAATTAAAATTCCTTTTAATCATGCGCGGTTTCGATATTTTGATAAAATTAATTATCCTACACATATAAATAAAATTGTTTTATCCACGGACGTGATTCTTTTAAAAAATTAGAGTATTTTTTTATAAAATGCGCTACGTCGATGCGAATATGGCGAGAAAGTATATATTTTCATAGCAAGCATATTCGTTCAGCGAAAAAATAACTAGCGATGAAGAATAACTAGTGAAACTTCGAATGACTTAATGTCAAGCTGTCCCTCCCTTCCCCAAAAAAATATACATAGGCGTGTCGTACAATAAAAATGACTGAAGCAATCAAATTCGAACTAGAGCAACAAATTAGCACATAAATAGCAATAAATTTTTTTATATACTCTCGATTTGCGATGGTGAGGATTCCAGCTAAGAGGTCTCAATATTCTCATTATTTCTCAAAGATTCGATAGTTCTTTTCATGTATGTGGAAAAGGATACGTCTTTCATCTGTCTGTTTTAATTATCTTTTTTTTTTTTCATTTTTTTATCTCCATTATAATTTTTATGCAACTTTGTTTTTCATATAACTTTGAAAATCTTTTTTATTTTCATGTTATTAAAAAATTTTTTTGGACAAATGTTGATACTTCAAGTGATTAATTAAATCTGATTTATATATATATATATATATTTTTTTTTTTTCAAATACATAAATTATTGTATCGAATATCAATGTTAGAATGAAGTCAATTTCTTAAAAGATTTGTCTGCCTCACGCTGACTACAAAACCATTCTCTATCATGTATATTCCAGGTATCATGTTATATTTCTAAGTAGATGTCGTCGTATAGTTCCATCCTTGTCAACTAACATCGGCGAGGCGATGATAGACCGGTCCAGTGAGAGATGCTTAGCTGTTCAAGATCAGTTTAGGCTTTTCCTTTCATATCTCGCTCTGACTGGATATAACAGTGTCTTTCGCCTCTCGGGACAACGTCCGTCCAAAGCGAGCGAAGGGATTGCTGGCCGGTTGTGGGGTGGTTGCGAAAGTGTACAGGCGGGAGGGTAGTAGGGTTGGATATTCCCGGGTTAAAGAGGTCGGGACTGCCGTCATCATCGTGTAATGCCTTGTTTGTCCTGGCAAGCCAGCCATGTAATGAATCCTCGCGGGATACTCGCCGGCCGTATGTAACACCGGATCAGAGATAGTAAGTACCGTCACGCTGTCACGGCGCGAATGTCAAAGCGAAATTGCAATTTGCAGTTTAGCTCGGTACGTCGAGAGACTTTGGTAATTAGCGAAAGGGCATCGGAGTGGTGCGGCAGATTGCTTTCGCTACAGGAAAGAGTGGCCTGGCGCGCATTAGATTCTCTATGAAGCCGAGCGAGTAATGAGCCTGGCTGGCGGTTGACACGTTTTAATTGCGATGAGATGCACTCGAGAAAAATGACCAAACGTCATTGGCTGACAGGCTCTTGTGTGCAATTTGAAGAATGGCGATCCATCCGTACGCGGAGCCGGGTTTTTTATATCGGAATATTATTTTTGTTCGTTCGAGCCCGTTTCCCTCGCTGCATTTGGGGAATGAAATAAATTGTTGGCCTGTTAACTGATATTTTTCAATAAAATTCGTTGATATGTAAACGGGAAAAAGCTCTTTTGTGTATGAGGTGACCATTGCTACGTGTCTTCGGCAGTGCATTTCAAAGATTAAACGCATACATATATTCTATGCATATAAATTTTTCCCTTTTAACGTGAATTTTAACGACTTTTTACGTTTATTCTTGCTTCTATTGCTGAATTTGTCACATGTTTATTTATTCAAACTTTCCCCGCGCGCAAAAGTAATTTTCATAAATATCTCGGCGAAGGTTTCTCTATATTAACAGAAGTACTTCCGAGTAGAAGGAACTCCGGTCGGGTAAGTCCCCTGTGGCGAACGCTGGATATATAAACGAGTAACGCGATCCGAAGATGCGCTCTCGCATGGATGCTGCGTCTCGCTTAAAATGTAATCCCGTCGCGAATGTGCAACGTGCAACGTGCAACGGAGCTTCCGCAAAGAAGCGGATAGAGAAGAATAGCAGGCGGTGAACTGCCATTGAAGAAACCATTGGCGACGGCGTCGCGAATGCGGTTCCCCGCCATTCGGCTGACCGCAGTAACTACAAGGAACTTCTTTCGCTTTTCGCGGAGAGGATCCTGTAACGGAACGGATCCTGTTTTTCGTCGCAATCCCGGCATCGTGACATAGCTCTTCGGCGCCGCGAAACGGACGTTGTCGGCCGTTAAAAACGGATCGCGCAGAGTGGTCGTCGTTTCCCCGTAAAAGTAGCGCCGGAGAACCTTTATCATTTGTCGGGTACAGATAAAACGGCACATGACCGGCTGTGCTTTCTTGTACGCGCGCACGTACGTTATATTCCTCCGCTCGTTTAAAGTGACACTCGCAGATAAATATCCCACATATCCGCGAACGTTTCCCAAACGTTTACTCCATTGTGCCGCATTCGATCGAGGTAACTCCATGTTAGCCGCATCGCGATGTTACGAACAGCGAGGAACTTTCGTGCTGGCCCATCGCGAAACAATCGACTCGTTTCCATCTGTTATCCGATATATTCGTAACTATTCTGTCAATACCACATCGTAAATCGTCGCAATTTCTCGCTTCCTATAGCGAGCCAATTTTTGATTCCTTGACATAAAAAATTTTGACATTAAGGTCTTTCAGACTCTGCATTTTTTTTTGTTAGTTAAATATTTTTGTGGTTTTAATCATAGTGATAATACCAGTCATGGATGATAAAATGGCAACACTGTGACTTTCTCGTAAAATTAATTGGATATTTTTCGCTATATTTATGTCGGAAATTGAGGTGTTTTAGGGAAAATTTATCAATGATGTTGCTCCACAAACTCGTGAATAATGCAGGTGAATTACACAACCGTCCGATCCAAAGCAGTAGCGCAATATGAGCCACGTGCAGAGAAATTAAAGGCGTCATCATGTTAATTAAAACCTTGCAGTTGCGAACCACCGTCAGTTTATGTAAATCCTGCTAAATAAATGGTTGCTATGATGGAAATGCACCGCTATCTCGATTTTCGTGACTGGATGGATCGCACTTTTGAACGCAGTTACGCTTTACAACTCAATTTTATCCAATAAACCTTCATCTACAAATCTATCTGTATTTGGTATCGATTCGTGACGCAATTACATTATTGTAACGTAAAGTGCTCATTATAATGAATTCAATTTAAAAGACATTGAAAATTTTGCTGCCGTTATTCAATTTTGAATAATACGTATACAGTAAAGGATGGAATTTCGTATGCTTATATAATATGAATTGCTGTTTTATAATATTCCACATTTTCAAATTATTGCGTTCCTCGCGAATTTTATGGGAATTCTTTAAAATCCACCCGCGCAGTGCCTCCAAGCGTGAAAATAATCCGAGCTGTCCGCGTAACGATATAAAATTAATTTAAAGTACAATGTTATATAATGAATGGTGTGCAGCACTAAAAAATTTAAATTTGTTTTGATATGTAAAACATGCCTGTGTATTTTATCAGAACAATATTTTTTATTTTTTGAATGGAAAGAAAATTTTATTATCTGTAGACATCTCTTCTGCTAAAACGTTTATTATATTAGTTTATACAAATTTATTTATCATCGCAAATTTATTTACGAGTTAATACATTTAATAATATAAAACGAGTCTGTTCGTGTTTTGTTATGCGATTACGTATAAATGCTCGATTGTACTATCAAAACCCTTTTATACAAATAATATTTGCGCACGATGCAGCATCATCGCGGAATGCAGATCTCGTGTACCACGGCCAATGGTATTTAAGTGCCGCGTAATTCAGTCCAGAACCTTTAACCTCTTACATCCCATTCTGCGCGCCATGCTGCCTTTCCCCTTTCGTTCTTTTCAACGCTCATTCTTTTTAACATATTTTCTCGTTTAACGGCATGAAAAGGTTTAAAATCCCCATAGAAATCGAAACGTGTTTCACGAGATGTTCCATTTTGTGCGTTGACTTGCATATGGAATATAATATTCCTCTTCGTCTTTGAATATAGCGGTAAATATTTGCGATAGATATCTGACTCTATTGTATAACTCACATTGATGGTTACAATTTCGAAAGTTCATAGAATAGGTAAAAATGTGAAATATCGCTACGGAAACGGGTACTGCGGGTCGTGATAAAAAGTAATAATCGTGAACTGTTCTTCTCAGTAGTCGCGCAAAAAATGACCGAGTTAAAATACAAAGATATCACATGCTCCTGTTGTGAATTATTCATGTCTTTTAAAAATACAAACGCAAAGTGTCATTTCACCAATTTTCATTAAGGTGCCACTCTTTCATTCAGTTTCATTAACTATTTAGATAACTTATCAATGTGTGCGCTGCGTTTCGTTAGTCATCCCAAACGATTATGCTAGATGACGGAATTTTGCATGAGAAAGATGTTCGAACGGGTGCAAACGGGTAGTCTGGAAGTTTAGCAGATATTAACGAAAGTTAAGACGCACGGCGACGCTCTCGGAGTTGTACGCCCCGGAGATTTCGGCGGCTTTAGTAATTAACATTACTTCTGTGTATTATCCTTCTGATCTTATTTGATAATAGTTTCCCTTAACTCTCTGCGCTAAATGGGACTAATAGCTTAACTGTGTATCGCGCGACAATAAATTTGTTATTCCATTTAATCTAAATTCGTCCCGTGTCCCCCATCGTTTCCGCGAGCTGAACAATTCAAGTAATTCGCGAAGGAAACCAAATTGTTTCTGTTTACGTTCGATCCCGAGTTTTATTTACAGGCATAAAGCAAGAACGAAGACTGCGAGAACGTTGCTCTGTACTATTTATGAAACTTTACGTTGACGCGGACCATTCGGGTTTTATGATCAACGCTAACAGAGCTCTTGCAAAATTGATACGATCGGGTTTTATTCAATCGTTATCGAATTCTTTCAACGGCGTCCGATACCGAATGGTTTTCATCGAGGTGGTATATCGGGGCCAGATATCTTGAGTTTCATTTCCACATAAAGCTTAGTTGATAAATCCTCGACAGACCTTCGATTCTAGAAGGGGAGAAGAAATTATTGATTTTTATTGCTGGAATCGGTCGCAAACATTGTAGGTGCAGGTCTTCTCACGTGGAAAGATAAATCAAACATAACGCGACCGTGACGCGGATGGTGTTTCTACAGTCGATTTCTTGCCACGTCGCGTCTCGCGTGTCTCTCTCCAAAAATACTAGACGAAGAGAGAGGAGAAGAAGCGGCGTATCGAAATAGCGATCGTTATTTTTACAGAATTATAATTAACGTGGGCTTTTAATCCTCGCGGAGGAGATGACATTTTTGCGGCAGCCGATGAATAGATCGGGAGCTTAATCTTATCACGTTTCAAAGGCAAAGACCTCTGGTAGCTTGCTTGCGTGCAACTTGTAATGCAAGCGCGCGGGCTCGAGAGAGATCATCCGATTAAGTGTAGCGAGTTACGATCAAAGGCCGTGATACCTCGCGTGTCGTGTGCGGAATGAAAGTGTAAACGCCTATATTTATAAATTCATCCACGTAGTTGCTTCTACACGGCGGATTAACGATCGGGTTTCGAATAAAATCTCTCGTGGCTCACCGTGAAATAATAAGCTCCCAGACGGAAACCTTACACCGACGACTGTCGGACAAGGCGTGCCGACTTTTACGAATCCGTAAAATTTACTTCATCCAATCGTTAATAGTTATATCTATTTGAACTATGTCATAACGTGGAAATTTATATAACGTAACAATAAGAATCTCGTTTAATTTCTTTATCCAATAATTCCAAGCACGTTGTGCAATCTCACGTAATTGCCCTCGTTGGATAATTACGGAATGCTGCGAAACGGAGGTAACGGTTAATGCGTTTATCGAAGTTTATTACTCACATTTGCGATGACGAATAATGGACAATATTCGAAGCAATTTGTCCCAACAGATGGCAATCTTTTCAGCTTATGTGACGTAACTTATTTTCGATATGAAATCATAGATGGAAAAATTGTTTAAAAAAAAAATCACGTCAATTAATTACACTACAGTATAATATTTTACAGAAACTTTTAAGAACTCGCTGTCGATATATTTCTTCGCAAAAAAAATTATTGAAAAATCATTGCTATTAGAGCGAGTTTGTGATCCCTCGCGCTTGGATGCAACAATACCAACTAACTTCCTTGGGAAGTTTACCTCGGAAAGCTTTGCATGATGCATGTTCGGGCTCAACGTCGTACGATACAAACCACATCTCAATATTGCTGCGGGCGCGACTTCGTATAAGGGGAGGGAAGGGGGGGGGATCGGGATGGAGCAGCATGTGTCGGCCAAAGATCAATCCTGGCTGATCCTATGCGACTTACCAGCGCGCTATCGATATCCGTCAACGGTATCCGAACTGCTTTCTTCGAACATACCTCCCTACTCCCCCTCCCCCTCCACGTGATATCCAGACTTCGATATTTTTACACATATTCCGCATTTCGCGGATCTCTCACTTTTTCTGACTTTCTTGACAGGATTCACGAAGTTTCCACCGTCTCGAAATACATTCCGCACTCGGCTAACATTTCGCGCTGACGCGCGCAACAACCGTTACGCTTTCCGTGAAATATTTCTACGTATGATATTTTACTGCTGCCTGGTCTGGAGTGGGCGAATAATTCATCGGCAAATTATCGTACAAATGTGCAAAAATTTGAGAAATATTACGCGCGGAATAGAACATAAAAGATATATAAGAGACGTATCACGCTGCTATTCATCTTGAGAACCTGGGCGCACGAGCTACGTGGATTTAAGAGCCTCTTAGCCTTTTCTTTTCGCCTAGATAGAACCGAGTATGAAAGAGAGATTAATTACACCTACTTGTATATCGTAAGCAAATACGGCTCGCTCCACCCACCTGAATAGACGGATCCGCTCCGTGAAGTTCGCTCGACCGCTACTCGCTCAAAGAATTGCTAATTACCTATCCGCCATCCTATCCACCTTCTACTCTTACAAACTGTTCTTTTCTTGGTTCCGCTTCATTTGCTCCAAAATCGTTTACGTATACTTTGACGCATGCCTTTTCTTTAACAAACTCCACGTGCAGATAAGCAAGCATTTACATAATGTAATATCACTCAAGAAGTTTTACAAAAGTTAACAGAGTACGGAGCTAATTATCTCGAATAAAAAGCAGCTTTCCAGCTTAAGCAGCTTATAATGCGCTACCGTTCGTATACGATCGCTTTTCTCCGCGGTTAAAAAAAAAAAATCGATGTTTGCGCCAGGACGTGTCAGCACGATGGGCCAGCAGCCGGTTTCTTCTGACTACATAGGAGCCCGCCGTTCGTCGTAAACGTCACCGGCAGAGTTTTACATTCGCCTAATATACTTCCCGCGCATTAGAAGAAGCCCGCAGGCAAGGACACGAAGGGAGGGGGGTGAAGGGGAGGAACCGCGAAACTTATGATGGCCGATAGCGAAAAAGGGGATCGCGCACGCGAAGAGGGGATTGGAGGAGGCCTCCCGACAGAAATGTAAAGCTCAAGTTCCGGTGACTTAGTGCCCCGCGAGAGACCGTGAAAATAAACCGCGGGAGTTACGCGGCGGATAGTGACACGATGGATTAACGATCTTTTTCGCGACGGTAAGAACTTTTAATTTATACCGAGACGGCACGTCTCTTTCGCAAAAGAGCTGTCCCCCCTCATCCTCCTCTTTCCCGGCGCGATATCTCGATCGTCCCGCGGACCCGCCGACCCCTCCTCTTCCCCCGTTCGGGTACCGAGGGACTTTTGTCCTTTGAACTACTCGCCTTTGATACCCTCTTCTATATCCGCCGAAGAAACGTCAAACGACGTGGAAACTCAGATACCGGTACGCCGTCGAGGGATTTCTTTTTTCGAGCTTGGGTCAAACCTGTCGAAGTCGCGTCGGCATAACTCGAGATGTAATCCTTAGCGCTTAATTTTTTTTTTGTTTTTCTCTTTCTTTCAAAATATTCCCCGTCCCTCTCGCGCATAAGTGCCAATGCGCATTAACCGATCAAGACCGATCGCGATGCGTATATATCTACGTGGGAATTAACGGCAGACAATGTGGATCATCGATCACGCTGATCGCGGCGACTAAGTCTCCTCGATGCAAATTAGATTCCGTATCGTGACTTATCCTCCTTGCACGGCTCGTATGCGCGATATTTCAAAGGGGGGGGGGGGGGTCGAGATAATGTCGACATGCGACGGCTACCGACATTGTGCGCTCATCGAGCGACCGTCCCACTCGTTCGATCTCGAAACGTTTCGTTCGTGGCGGAGGCGCGGGGATGGATGTAAACGAAACGTATTTCGCCGGCGTTAATATCGTAACCCGCTCGGCATGGGCGGCGCCCAACGCGGCGTTTGTTAATCGAGCGTCGTATCTGCGGACACGTAGAAAATGTATTACTTAGGTAGTCGGAAGGGCGCGCCATAAATTTCCCAGCTGGCGAGATTTATACGAGACACACGGACACACGGAGGCGCCGTCGCTTTTACCGTCTAATCAGTCGCCTTCTTACGCCTTACGTTTCTCTCCTTCTACATTCTTTCTCTAATATCTCTTCTTCCAACAACTACGGGATGTAACGCGGCAATAAATTCTCCGCTATTAGGATGAGCGATAAGTTATTACGAAGCTGCCAAGTTTTTTCCCCGGATCTATTCTTTTAATCGGAGAAAAATATCTTGGCGCATTCAATCACGGAGAGTGGATGTTTCTGATGTTGGATACACAAGTTGTGCCGTAAGAGCGTTCCTTTTTGCGTGGCAACCCGCCGAAGGCGTCAATGATTAATGAGCAAATAACGCCGCAAAATGAGCCAATGAGCGTTTAATGTTAAATTAATCTAATGAGCATGCATTCTCTCAAAGGCATTACACGAATGCTGTAAAATTTGTCGCAAGACGCAAGACACCTCGGTGACGAGTAGCAGCGCGCGTTTATCACCGTCACCTGACGTACAAACTCCTGATGTACGATCGAACGATGATTCTACTATCGCGCGCGGACAAAACCAATAGCAATTAAGCGGCGTTTATCGATAGTCTCATTAATAATCCCATCTCATGCACGACGGAGTCCTTACCCTTTTGCGCTAATCAACACGGATACAAGTATTACATACCCGCGGTAATGACTACATTGATCCGTGTCTAAAGAGCAGTAATTACACCACTGTTGTTATTAACCATCGGAGCGCTGTATTTAATAGGAGTTGTGTAACGCACCGATACGCGCTGGCGCATCTACATGCGAGCGGCTTTAAATTGAACATTTTCATCGATCGCGAGAACCCGAGTAAGTACGATGAGAAGAGGGTGGTTTACCGGAAGATCTGGAGCATACAATTCTATTCGGGGAATGCAATAATGAACTGAGGCTCGCGATGCTCGTTAAAAAATAATTATGTAATTTACGGAATTCGATATGTCGCACGCATTCCGTTACATTTACGCATTATATAAAATAATTATATTGACATTCTCTCTGTCCACAGATAATTTATTGTTATTATCGAATTCAAATATGATTTATTATCGAGAAACCATTGTGCTTTTTTTTTTTCCTTCAAAGTGTCGATTTAATTTCGTTTGATGTAAGACTCGCTTCCAAATTGTGTCTCTTTTCTCGCATTTTTATGAATTGGTTGAATCTAAAATGTTATTTAATTATATTATTTTAATTTAATTTAATTATATTTTCAATTATAATTTAATTTAATTTATTTAATTGTATTAAAAAAATTATCTAAATTATAAGTGTCCTGAGAAGATGAATTTAAGTCATGTTTACTCGTAATATTTATTTGAAGTGAACAATTTGTTTTGAGAACCATTATCGGGTAGATACGCATTTTGCTCCGGTTGATTTTCACGGCTGACCGACAACGGCTCGCGGTCCATTCGGCCACGTCGAACACTCCGGACACCTATGGTATTTCGTCCACGCGCGACGGCGCCCGAGATAGTTTCTAACACAGGGCGACACAGAGTAATTAATGCAGAAATTAACCCTTGAGGTTAATGATAAGCGTTAACGACTAATCACCGGCTGCGACCGAGCGGCCTCGTCCGATACTATTCCGAGGGATCCGCTGCTGGCCCACACTCATTAGCGTCCACTCGTCCTTAACAGCGCGACGATGAAGTTGTTTCCTATTTGTTAGCGAGACTCCTACAGGCTCCCTCGACACTCGAGCACGAAAGAAAGGGCGTAATTAATCGAACGCGATGGATTTCATTATCTCGAGAAAAATGCCTCTTTCGCACGTCGCGGCCGATTAATAGCTTTTGGAAGAGATTAATTGATAGCTATCCTTTGTACTCTCTCTTTCTCTCTCACATCGTCAATACACATGTCGGATATCTCGATTCATCACGTTATAAGAAGTTACAATAGAATTATAGAAGTTAAATTAGAAAGAAAACAATTTGGCAATTGTATTTATATTTGCCGCGTGACGGAAGTTTAGCGAATTCGTTTTTGCGCGTCTCTTCGAATGCACTTCTATGTTTATCTTTCCCCTTAAATAGCGATTCTACTTTAGCGTTCCGTTTTATTCGCCTCTCTCTCTTTTGCAGATAGTCCCGGATGCAATTTAGAGATAGTTTATGCTGTGCGTCCGGCGTAATTACGCGGCTATAGTGATAAGTACATCGGGGCACGGCGATCGCGAACCTCATCTCGGGCGCGGGGCGAGGCGTATAAACCCGTGAAATCCGATATTTCTTGATGGAAAACCGGCACTTCCCGGCGCGTCACGAGAGCGACATAATGTTATTGCGGTGTATCGGATATCCGGCCGTAACTAATATGACCCCCGCTCGGACAACTTTACAACCTACGGAAACTATCATGGAATAAAGATGTATACACGTTTCGTTAAATGACACTGGAAATTCAAGCTGGTCACTGGAATAAGGACGCGTGTTCGTATGAAAATCGCGAGGCTCTCGCGCCGTTCGGATGAAAAATCAACATACGCGAAATGAGTCGAAATTCAATGCGTTTTAAGTCAACATCGGGTTTTTGACGATCTCGCTTGAGCGCAGCTTGCGAGTCACGTAAAGACGCGCTCCCACGTAAAGTCCAAGCTAAAGTTTTCCGTCGCGCTGACGTTAATAGACTTGCGTAATTGTTATTCTTCGCGTTCCGCCGGAATATTCCGTCGAGCGAGCGTCAGTCAACATCCTCACCACTAACTATTCCAATTTATGCGTTATAACGGCGACGAGGTAGATGCCACGAGGTAGAGTCACTCAACGTCGCCGAGGGGTGAGTTTTCTCGCGTGAGTCAGGAAATATACGCGCTACGGCGGTGTTCTTCGCCGTCGTAATTCGGCCAGCCAACCCAATTGTGAAAGGTGTTCCGCCGATGTTGGGCTCGTTACAGAAAATTTCCTTAATTTCGCTGGCAAAATTGCTACGGCCTTTCTGCCCGGTGAGGGAGAATACCGGAGGGTATACGCCTATACGTCGTCACGTATCCGAGAATTAAGCTACCCTCAACTCTCAAGTTAGGGGAAAGAGAGAGAGAGAGAGAGAGAGAGAGAGAGAGAGAGAGAGAGAGAGAGAGCGGAAGGAAGGGGAGAGAAGAGATGAACGAGGAGTAATGGCTAGTGGTAGGAGAATGAAGGGAGAAGGGATGAGACAGCCGGGTTTGGATAGTGGATAGACGCTGTATAGCCCTAGGGCGACTTGAAGTATGCACTTGACGCATGCAACCAGAAGTCTGGCGTTGCATCCCTCCCCGATTCCCTGGTCCTCGTCCGAGCATCACGCTTCAACCGCCAAGGCGAGGAGGGCCCTCCCCTCCCTTCCCATCCCCCGACCACTCTTCACTCTGCTTCTCTCTCTAAATCTCCGGCAACCTGTTCCGGAGAATCCACCCTATCCTTCGCTCCACTTTCGTTTCTGCTGTCTGACTCGACACGCGCGGCTTCCATGGACTCTCCTCCACCACCCATTTCTTCAACCGACTGTGTACCGTATGACAATTCACGTCAAGCGCACCGCTCGACGGAATTTATTACAACTTTTAAAGTCGCCGCGCGATGCCCGCGGTGTCTGCATCTCCACATCTTTTCACTGTCGTGTCGGAATACGTTGTCCGTCTACCAACGTCATGTTGCATGATGGCTGAAATTTGAAAAGCGTGATTAAACGCTGTTATCTTTAATAAAAATCCTCCTTTTTAATAGAAGATATTCTACCATCACGTGTACATACTTGTTAATTTAATGCCTACAAAATTTAATGGACTACAAATATATCCAAGGTCCAGATACTAGCTCTATATCAAAAATGTATTCACTAATATCGAATACGTCACCATCACTATGAGTAATTAACGTAATTCCGGCTCACTGTGAAGTGCTATTTTCATGTCAAGTTCTACCAAGTTTACCCGGATATTTTGGGTATGCTAATTCCGTTTAAGGCACCGGGTACGATAAACCGTGGAAATCTTCGACGTATCGTGTGTAAGGCACTTCGCGAGTTCCCTCGGAACTTCTCCCACGAGGGGTAGAGTTACCTACTCGGGCGTATTACAAATAGCTCGAAGCGACTTTCGGAAAGCCCTCGAGCACCGAATCCTGGATTCCACTTAGGGGCTAAATCCGCGACGACGACTGGCCGTCGCAGCCTGAAACAAACGGCGGGACGCCGTTAAGTTGGGGCCCCGCGTATGGCCGCACGGTCCACGACCTCGTAAAATGTCTGGAAACTTACGTGGGTGGAAACGTCAAAGTTAGTGAATGGCCCATTCAATGCATTCTGTCGCGTCCGGTCAAACCGGTCCGCGAGCTCTCGTTGTATTTATTTGGTGTATGGCGAGAGAGGGATAGAGAAACGACGAGGGGCGAGGCGAGACGACCGGGGGGGGGGGGACGATTGCACGAGCGCGTTTCCCGCGAAGTGTCGACTTACTTCTTCATCTCGATCGATCCGCCTCGACAAGAAGAGACGACAGCCGTGTGGTGGGAAGTCTATCTCTTCAATGCCGGCGCTCAGAGTTAAAGAGTATCAAGTATCCGGACTACAAAAAGCGACAAGTCCATCTCCACGCCCGTTATGATTCGCACATTCATCGATTTTCTTTCGTGCTTACAGCGTTTTTATACGTTTATTGTCCGATTAATTTAATTTATTATCATGTTAATAAAAGAGAAATAAAAACGATATAATATAATACCTAAAAGATAATTAAAAAATGTTTAAAAAAGGGAAATTGTTTGAAAGCTAATTGTATTTATTATATTTTTGTTTCAGGTAAGCGACTAACTGCAATACGAAGCTTGATGTATCCTGATCATTGAGTAATTTTGTAAGTAAATCTATAAATTGTAAACTCTTGAAAAATTAACGCATTAAATAGTGAAAGGAAATATATCTACATTTGCTGATCTCGCTGGAAATACAAAGAAATTTGAATCCTCCTCGACCGCAGACGATGAAGCTTTCGATGCGCTTAAGTAATTTGCGCATAACTTAATGCTTCAATCAACAATTCAAATTGCGGTGTAGAAAATGCAGAATGACGAATACTGTAGTCTCTAGTTGAATGCTCCTTGCTGTTGTGCGAAAACACCTTGCGCCCTAGTTATTGTTTATGCGCAAAATTCGTGCGTCCCTTAATCAATTATGGATGAAGTCGCTAAAAAGATACAATGGTAACATAATTTGCATGGTCGTCATTTTCGACAGCGCCATTTTTATTATGCCAATGTGTGCAGATCAGTATTGCAATTTATTGAAAGAACTCGCGACATTTGATATTTGAATTCAGCGCAAATCCGCTGAAGCTGCAAATGAATATTTATGACATCGACGTTGGAGTGGAATGAGTTTATTTAAGTAAATACAGCAAGTAAATACAACAGACAGGCACCCTTTTATATTAATAACAATTAAAATCACAAAACAGGAAATGAAGTAAATAGTAGCAGTTAAAAGTTTTAGCATGGCGCTGGCGCTTAAAAAATAAAGAAAATCCGATTCGAAATTAGTCATGCAAAACTAATCGAGGAAGCACCTTTTCAATTAATATCACATTGGTATTATGAAATATTTTGCATTGATTGAACGATACGTTGGCTTCGTCGAAGGATTCTCGAAGGCAGTTTGCGTTTTACTTTGCGTAGAAGGCGCGATTCAACAGCGACTGTTACGTGCCTGGACAAACAGTTGTATCAGCGGATTGTATTGGCAGTACGGAGATGTGGATGCTGACATAACCCATATACGAGAGCCGATAAAGTGCGATGCGTGTCGCGCGTTTATTATGCGTGGCGTAATGTCACGCGCGGAATTAGAGCGAATGTCCGTCATCGACGACGTCGTCGTCGTCGTCGTCGTCGTCGTCGTCGTCGTCGTCGTCGTCGTCGTCGTCGTCGTCGTCGTCGTCGTCGTCGTCGTTGTCGTCGTCGTCGTCATTGTTATTTACCGATAGCTTCGCTAGACGGCAAGCTAACCATATTGTATGGAAATCCATGGTCGGGATACAGATTGCTGAAAGCACTTACCGTACGGTCGGTTGTATACTCGTTGCTTGGAATCGGAAGCAACAGCCCGCAGTTACGTTCCTTACCTATACGTTCACCCTTTAAATTAAATTGGTAGCTTCGGAAAACGGGGGAAGTCTTTATACATTTCATTTATACATACGGTTTCGTTTGTTTACTTATTCATTTATTTCGGAGCGACTGCCAATATGTTTGACGAGACTCGTTCGGAAAGAGATGATGTCGATACCATTCGCGTATATTTAATTATCGCAAAAATTGTCTTTTTACGACTATATTTTCTTCCCGCTATCAACATCTTTCGATCGATTTTGACGTTTGTTTTTCTTCTGAGATTATGTTATGATTAACGTGCAGCGTCAAGCAGTGTGAAACATACAACTTCCATTATATTAGAGAAAGCTTGTTTTACTCGATCGCTGCTTGTAACGCGATAGAGCAACAACTCGATTGTAAGCGAGGTGCTTATCCTGTAACTAAATTTGCGGAATTTCTCAAAGTTCTAAATACATATTAGTCGACCTAATTCTACTTGCGACATACATTCGCACCGTGGGATCAATTATCGAAATCCTCGGGATGATTTATGGCAAATTGTATTCGAGAAACGACGCTGAAACAAAAAAAATTATCACGCTTTTTTTCTGTGACGGTTTTTTTTCCGATATGTTCATTCCAAAAATGCGGAAGCATATCCAGAAGCGAAAACAACATGCGACAAAAGCACGGACTTTGCTTTATGCTCGCGAAATCAATTTGATTGAAACGCAACGTTTCAGTAGTATTTCATAATAGTTATACAACGAACGTATTTGCATTTGTCGTCTGGCCACGCCAAACTCGGTGAAAAATTTAATCTGTACCTTTGTTTGTAAATTTGTTTCCGATCAAGCGACATTTGCTTCTCGATGACTGATTTTATCACGTATCGTTATAAATTTTATCGTGAAATATTCACACCCTCTCATAATTCTGAATTTACAATTTATCACTAAAACATTTCGCTTTGATCGATAAACGTTTGTTACTGTTTGACATTAACATTATTACTTAATCCCGTAAAATATGCGTTATACATTTGTAACGTAGACAAGAGCATCATTACAGTAGCAAAACAGATTTCGTCAATAACCCTTCTTATACTAATCGCACATATTAATAACGCCGAGGGAAGACGCGGATATATCATAGATGATTACGAAATACTAATAAATCACTCTGACTGCTAGATAATCTGGTTCCATTCTGTAATGCTAGTCAAACTCGTAAATCGTCAGACAAGTATATAAGTACTATGATATATAGTTCATGCGATTCTTTATATTAACACAGATGTAAGAATCGAGAGATGTAAGAATCGATTACTCTAGACGCCTCGAGAAATTCTTGAAACAGAGACGATGGAAACGCCGCCTGGATATCCGATAAACGATGCTTCGCTAAAAAACCATCTTCCTCGATATCCTCGACGCAGTTGCGGCGCCTATCGATGCAATTTATGGTACGAACGAGCCACGCTTCGAGATCGATTTCGCACGCATCGTGCATCGCGGATAATCAATTACTTCCGCATAATAACAACCGTCTCTCGTTTGCGTTATAGAAGACTCGCCACGTCTGGCACGTTCCGCGTCCGATCTCGAGGAAGGGATCGGGAAAGAATTAAAGGCGAGAGAAATTTTTACGAGTGTATAAGGATTGCGTAAGAACGACGTTCGATTTAAACTCTCAACTATTACGCCCGGGGAAATAATGGAGACGCGGTTGATGCTCCCTTTTAGTCCCTCAACATTTCCGACACGTAATCTTATTTACTTGACATAGATTTTTATTATGCCACGAAGGTGTTAAAATTAATTAGAACCCCGTTGATGCTGTCCTCCCGACGACAGTTAACGGCTATGCCAGCAACGTCGAGATTGTCGAGTTCCCTCTTAGCTCACCGGAAGCTCAACGGCCACCTTTTACACTAATGAGTGTCTCATAGGACGGCCAAATGTACCGAAGCAGTAACAATTTGCGGACATACGTGTCGTTTCCACGATGATCTGGATTTTCCCATGATTTATGCATGCCGCGCGAGAGATATATTCCATCGTTTCGCGATATCGGAAATAAGAAATAAACTAATAAAAAATATTCATTGGAAATATTTTTGCGATATAATTTACGACTTTTCGCTTACGACACAAAGTATTGAAATGGTGATTATTAAATTGCGTAATATAATATCCAGAAAAACAAAATTAGATATATATAAGCAAGCACTCTCTCATATATAAGATAAGCGAAAGAAAATTCTAATCTTTTTCTAAAAAAATTATTTTTTATTTTCACCGAAATTTTACGGACGATTATTTTATTGATTTTATGATAGGATACAAGACATGTCTCTATTTCAAGGATATTCATTTTCCAATAATTGGTCTTTAACCTTTGCCAACATAATCAGAACTTTACGCCGCAAAGTTTCCCCATTGGAATTTGCATATCGCGTCATCTCGCAGCTTCTCTTCCGAAGAGAGCCGTTGCTATAGAATACCGGCGCAACGACGCATCACGTTAAAACGCCATGCACGCTAAGGGATTTTCGTCGGTTACGACCGTTTCTTTACGTCGCGTCTCGTACCGCATCACGCCGAGATACGTTCTGGCATTAAAACGCTTCCCAGTTGAATCACGTGTAATCGCAAATGATACTTTCCGCGATGCAATCCGTGAAAGCGCATTGTGAATAAATTACATCGACCCCATGATTGCATGTTGCATTTTTAAATCATGGATTTCAATATCCGCGGCAAAGGTTCTCGTTTATTAATTATTCTCGGTCTTCCTTCAATTTTTCCCGTGATTTTGCAAACTTTTTTTTTTTTAATATTCCGCAGGTGCAAAGTAATTCCATCCGGCGGGACACGCAAAATGTTGAACGTTGCGAGGCGACTCTCAGTGACGCTCACCTCGGTTAATAACCCGATGGTGCGGTTTTCCTCGCACGTATCGAATAAATTATCGCTACGCAGAGGCTCGCAGCCTCGCGAGAACGCGAAGCGAAGGAGAGGACGGCCGAGAGGGAATAGTGAATGAATCGATAAAACGAGGTGTACGCGTGGGCCGCAGGATCGCGTACGTCTACACACCGTCGTTCTCGATCGTTTTCTCTCCAACCCCGCTGTATTTGGAATTCCGCGTAGGACTGGTTTCCACGTTCTGTCCATCCCCCCTCTCCTCCCCGAATGCCCCCCCCCCCCCCCGCGCGTGTCCCTCCTTACCCTGTAACCTGGATAAACGTGGCGGGGCGATTTCGCCCGACGGTTTCGTACCCGCGCCGGTGATAAATCGCGCGGATATCGACGTCATTACGCGAATCGTTTGCGCCGTCCCTCTATTAAACGGCGACTGTAAAATAATTAACGAGGTCCTCGATCTAAGGAATTGCGCGCAATCACTCAAGCGTGCGAGCAATTCCCCGCTCCTGACGATAATCACCGCGGCTAAATCGGATCCGTTGATGCATGATTGATATAATTGTTTAATTGCTTAGAGATCCGTTTACAGCAACGGACGATAGTCAGATGTAAACGCGATTCGTGAAACAGATTTGCGCGACCAAGCGAGAAGCGAGTGTGTTATTTTAATGCTTCAAATAGAAACATTTTTCTTTGATCTGAACGTTTCACGATGGATTTTACAGTTTCGTTTCGATGAAGTTTATAATTTTGTGAGCAAGAAATTCTTGAAATTATTTTTTTTTTTTTAATTTTAGTAGCGATATATCTTCGAGGCTTTTATTTTTCAAAAGCCTTTCACGTATGAGAATTTCAATTTCCAAAATATATACGCGCGCGCACACACGTGTGTGTGTGTGTGTGTGTGTGTGTGTGTGTGTGTTTTATAAATATTATAAATTTATAACGTGTGTTTATAAATAATATAAAAAATATAAATATAAATCTTTAATATTTCAGAATAAGTGATTCATATTCAATGCCGCTGAAAGTATTTCATAAATTACTCGGCAATTCCGGATTTGTTTCGTAGTTCTTGACATTTAACACGGCGCGGATGCGCGCGAGGCAATTTTGGAACTAGCTATTATAGGAAAGTTTCATAAATTTTAGCAGGCTAAATCTTTCGCCAACTTCTATTCTGGTAGGCTAATAAATAATTCAGCTGTGCTTGAGCTGCAACGCGCCAGGCACATTACTTAACCTGTTTATGTCGAGAAAGACTACGCCTGGCTATCTTTGCTTGGTGTAAATAATAAATTTCATGCCCGGTGATTGAGACCCAGAGACCTAAAGAACAATAGAGCTCTTCGGGATTATCCGTTTTATGGATCATTCAACGTAAGAAAAATCACTATTCCCGCTGATGAGAATATAGAAAGTATATAGAAGGATAATATATTCCGTTACAGAGTCGAATGTAAACGTCCAACGATAACTTTGCTGCTGAGCTTATGTAAATTATTTTCTTACGCGTAACACTCTCTTCTCTTACATAAGCAATGCATTATCCAATATTATCCAAGATGTTTGTATTTTTCTCTATTTCTTCTTTTCGAGTGGCAACTTTATTCGGCGTTCGACGTTTCACGTACCGAAACTGTCGAGAGCGACACTTTAAGGAAACGAGGTCGAGATATCTAGACGGGGTATTCTTTACATTGTTATTGTCTCCCATTTACACAGTCACATTATTACCGTCGATAGCGAATGTGCGTATCAAAGGAGAAGCGAACTCCCTTTCATCTGAAGATTCCATTCGCGTGCCCGTCTCTTCAGTTCCCTCTTTGTCGCACTTCTGACAGACATCGGGGTAATAAAAGCACCCCTCTTCCGCTATATTATCGCTACTGTAGCGTGCTATGAGCGCCTCGCCGCGCGCACAAGGGTATCAATTCCGTGTGCAAATATTTATCGGCGGCGGTGCGAAAGGAATCACCATTGGTAGAAGACAACGGGCGAAACAGAAGGTTCGAGTTCGTAGAGATTCGGTTCGGTTCAATTTAGTTCGCCACAATTGTCGCTCCCGGAGGAGGAAAGCGTATCGAACAAGAGCCCGTCGTCTCCTCAACGCCCACGAGAGGAAACGTGGCGAAGCTCGACTTGTGTGCCGAGTAATCACCTTGCCTTATGCGTCTGCATTTCCACGGTTGTAACCTGCGACGAGTGCGACTCCGCCGCGATCATAATAGGACCATCTTCTTCGGTACAAGTGCGATATCACATCTGAACGCGCGACGAGGTATTGCAGATCGGGATGAAATAAATAAACCAAGGAGAGAGAAACACCCGGCACATCCGCCACAAGCGTCGCCTCGATGAAATATTGATGAAGACAGCAATAATATTGTCATCTAATTTGCGGAAGCAGACGTGCAAACAAATCCGAACGACGATAGGAATAGATATGAGGATGCATCGCGTTAAGTGAAAATAAATAAATGCCAATAATACATGGTCGTGTACGTAGATGCCGCGTGTAGCGTAACGCGAATTAGAAATATATTACAATCGTCTTATATATGTAAAAAGTGAGAAAGCGTTAAATAACGCTTCCTCACGTTGATTAATTGACGCGGTTAAAATATAAAATAACTCTGCGGAGGTGAGATAATTTCGATCACAATCAACGAATGAGCCGATAAACGCGCGGCAGTGACGAGGAGTCATCCATTATATCGCGCATAATAACAAATTAATTGCGAGGGAATAAATTTGCAATAAACATTATCCCGTAACCTGACAATTCGTTTACTATGCAGTATTCATCGAAAATTTGCTTTACGATGCAATTTTTGCTTTACGGCGCAATCAAATCGCCGTGATCGCGTATAATGTAACGACGTAACTTCGGGCTAAAAATAAATCAATACATCGATATGAGAGAAAGGAGACGCCGTCTGCAAACAGAAACGCGAGTGCATCGGAACGATTTTCAAAGACCCCCTCCCCCATCGAGGAGGAAACGTATTTGCGGCAGTGTCTGTGCATCATATCTCGATAAGTATACACATCGGTCCCCGAGGGAGTCACGTCTATCTCGCAGTCGTCACGTGGAACTTGGAGCATCAAAGGGTCAATGTTTCCTCTCTTTCTCCCTCGGTCGTTTCAGAGGCCAAGCCGCGAGCCGGGTTTTCTTCTTCCCCGGCAGCGGCACGTAACTGCGACAATAGTTTACACATGTGTTCCCTGTTCTCGTCCTCCACGAGGCATCGAGACTGCCATAAAACCCCTCGTAGTAGCGAAAGCTTATATCGCCGTTATTTGCCGCCCGTCTTTTCTAGCTACGGTGACGGCAGCGGCGGCATCTGTGCGGTACAAGGGTTTGGACAAAAGTTTACGACTTTGCGGCGCGAGGACAGGAAGGCGACGGTACATTAAAGCTGCGAGATAAGTCGCCATAAAGACGGAATTGCTCGCCCGGAAGAGCTTTCGGATGGACGGGCAGAGAAAGAGAAGAAAAAAAAAAAAGAAATGAAAAATTTACACGTCGCGCTTCCGAAGGCGTCATCGGTAATTTCGCGAGCGAGCTTTTTCGCGAAATACTTGCGCGTAATCTCTTCACCGATAAATACATTAAAAGAAAACATCTGTCGGAAGTATTAGCTGCGTAATTAACGGAAATGAAACTGTTTGACGTAATCGGCGCTTTACCAGCCACTCGCGAACTAATTCAGAAACTCGCTGCGAACGAAACTCGCTGCGAAGTTTATTGCTAACATTTATTTGACGTCACGGATATACATTTTCGTATTTTCCTCACGTACGTGTATGTTATATGTCGTTTAATATACATACACGTCGTGTACAGCTCCATGAACGAACTTATCGCGTTTCATTTGCAAAGGGACTAATTTTCTGGCCGCCCGAGCCCGGAACTCGCGCGCGGCGCATGAAATCGCGTGATATTATGCATGGTATGTCATAGATCAGACTGTTTACTGTTATCATACCGGCAACGTAACGGGAACCTACGATATGCAGATTGCTAAACTTCCGTAGAATCGCTGCACGTGCATTGCGTGTTATATCGGGTATTAATAACGCCCGTGTCCCATCTCTCGCTTTAGAGCCCTTCGCTCGAACTTTTCATTTATCGGAGCTTCACACCGAGAGAGAGGGAGAGAGAGAGAGAAAGAGAGAGACCTTAAGCTCCATCTAAAACAATCCGCCGTTATATCGTATCGCGCTATCGTCGAGCGCGCGACGTATCGCACGGCGGCTGGCGTACACCGAGGAGGATACATGAGAAGAACGAGACCTTTCTTCAGTAATGCAATACGCCGAGGCATAATATGGTACCGATAGGATAAATAAATTATTCTGCTCTGCTTTCGCACCGTGCATTCGCGCCGCGTCATTGCCCGTGAAGAAATCGCACGGGCCGGCCATTGTGCCACGGCTAAGTTTTTAATATCTGACATTCGCGCGCGCGCGCGCGCGCACAAAGCTACCAGCGACGCGGCGCGTTAGCGCCAAGTCAATTAGATTTACGGCATCATAAATCTCCATCGGGCGCGAGTCAAATTGCAAATCGCTGCCGCGAGAAAGGATATCGATACAATGGCCCCGAAAGGGCATTAAGCCGGGGGGGCTTAACAGCGCGGCTGGTTTCGCGATGGGCGAAGGACGATACAAATATCAAACGATGACGGCCATTAATCTAATGTTCCGTTACTTTATCTCGATGTTCAACGTCAGGCATCGACACCATGGCGTACACGTACCAACCGTGACTGACGGGCTGTCCGACGATGTAGAGACGTCTCCTTTCTCCCCGACAACGTGAACGCTCGTTCGCCACCTGCTGCGACTTTTAAGACAATGCGATTCCACAAGGCGGCATTCATGATTTTATGAGAACACGCTCTTCGGATAGCAAATAACGCGATAAATCTATTTGCGAGATCTTATGCCAAAAGTACGAGGCGGGCTACGATTTATGCAAGTATCTCGATCTCTTCCAACATATAGATAGGTTTCGGTTCTTCCGCTTGCGTAAAATCGACCGTATCGCCCACAATACGGTACCGTACGGCCTTCGTTGCGTTATCCGATAAAAATTGCCGAACGATCGTAAATACCGTTTTCTACCGGTCATTAATCGTGAATGTAGGAAGTTACCTTTGAATTCAGTATGTCGAAAATGCGAGGAATTGAAATTCCTGAATTATGGTGCCGCGTGACGGTATACCGCCACCTCGTCTATATCTTTCGTTTCGTGACACAACAGTGGGAAGCGTGTAGGTATACGGCACGATGAAAAGGGCCACGCAGGCACGACGGTACCTGCGTGCGGGAAGATTTATGAAATTCTCCTCACGACGACGAAGAGGCAGTGTAGACCCGGCGATAAATAACGTTTCACCTCGAAGACACGCATGCGAGAGAGGTGGCGTTATCGATGCAAATGCAGCCTGCCGCACCTACTACTGACGAGGATATACGTGATCGCGCGCACTTACGGCCGCGGTTATTTACGTAACCGCGTTCCGAACGGGCTCAACGAAAAAAAATCGGCTCCGCCGCTAATTAACTTATCACTAAAATTTAATCGCGACACGCGGCTGTTTGTCCGATAACATCGCCTGCGGCGATTGCCGCGGTACTCTCGATCGTGTCTTTACGAGCGCGATCCAAATGCAAATAAACGCTTTTGCAGTCGATAGTTTTCATGTTTTTTTTTTTTTTTTTTTTTTTTTCTCCGCGAATGTACGCTGAATCGTACATCGTCGTGGTATCCTGAAACGCGGATGCGAGATATACCTTAACGCGCGATGTCCCTTTGAAGTCGCTCTCTTTGCCAGAATGAGCGATCGGCCCTTCGCAGATTTCCGTTTCGTCACCGTGACAATCACCGTGTCTTTCTTTCATCATATCGTACATTCTATCGCGCACCGATAACGTCACGGTTATGCAATTCGCTTTTTTTTCGATACTGCTGCGAAATAAAAACGCGAGATAGGCGTCGTTTCCTCTGATCTGTCGGTATCGACGATGTCGCAGTTAGATGAGTTGCCTGTCTTCATTTTTTTCTCCACGCTACACGTTGCGGCTGACGTAAGTTCCTCTTTACGTATCATCATTGCTCGGACGTCTATGGTGATTATAATTTCGTGTAATGGCCTCGTTTATTAGCTCCTTTTAGATGTCGGCTATTAATAACGCTATTAATAGGCGGGACAAGCGACGAACGTCGCTCGTAAATAATATATCGGCGACAAGTAACAGATCTTGTCGCGCGATTTTCTTCGCCTGATGTCGCCAGTCAGAAAGAATCGTCTCTTACATCTTGCGAAGCGCTTCATCTCCCGTCTTTCCGCACGGACTATTAACTCTTAATGGACTGTTTCGCAATATACCTCGCGGAATCTCGTTCGAATCGCAATTCGGGGTATCTTCCGCCGCCACACTTCTACCTTCTCTTTCGGCGATTCCTCTCTGCCGAAATCTAGTTAAGACCGTGTCCGATTGGGTCGATCGTCGTCGTCCTTCGATACCTCTTTCGTCTAATTGGTTTCTTTCATTTCGCCCTACGTCCCGCGTTCTTCTTTTTACGAACCTCCTCGTAGAATCGTCGAGCTTACGACGTGCGCGAGGATTGGCCCGTTTGGATTTAAAGTCGCGTTTCGTGGGCGCGTGGGCGTGCAAAGAAACGCACGAGTGAGATCGCTGGACGCGATTTCGTCTTAGCCGAATTGAGATGAATGAGACTTCATTCTCGTCGAAGAATAGCGGCTCTTTCGCGAGAGACGATAATGTAGTATAAATTGAGTTCATGCAAGTTTCTGATTTGTAAAGATGAACTTGTTACTGGGGGGTTGTTACTGGGTGACAAGGAAAAAGCTTTAATTTTAGAAAGCACGAAATAGAACGCGATATCAAATAATAATTTCTCACCTTTCTTAAAATTGCCGATCCTTGATACCTACGTTCTTCTCTGAGATTGAAAGATATATAGCTACGAACTATTATTCCTGAATAGTTCGAGATTGAACTGCAATGGAAGAAAAACGTTCCGATTCTTTTGCTCTTGTCTACCATTATGACCATGTCAGCGTCTGTCAGCGTTATTCAGCCAAGCGCAAATTCGCGATTCATGTCCGCTCGATACCGGGGCTGCAAAACTTATTTGGCGATAACGCTCGCGTAGTCTCCTAAACGATGCATTCACTAATCCCGCGCTGTCTACGGTTATTTCCGGTCATGCAAGAAACTTGGCCGTTGTTCAGAGCGGATACAGCAGCTCGTAGCTTCATACATTTCATTGGTGATCGCAAAGGATTAGTCACGGAACGAGCTTTTGCACTTCCGGTACCGAGGCGTTGAATCAAAGGCACTGTTCAAGCGTATCGAGCAATTTTACTCTGAATTAATGAGATTTTCCGTCAAATTTATTTCACATTTTACAGTCTTAAATCATGAAAAAGTTACGTTATGTCTAACTATAGAATGATCTGAATTTGCAGCAAGATCTTCGTATTATTTTCCCTATAATTGATTTCTGATGAATCCGATAACGTTTTACACAGCTTGCCATCGCCCTTCAAGTCATTGACCCTTGTCATTGCCTCTTTATTTCTTTCTTCATCCAGAGAATTCACTTGTACGTGCCGCGTTAACGTCTACTCGCGTTAAAAGTTTCAATTTACGCAAAGACTCTCTTCGAAGGTCAGTCTCATTAAGGGAATTGGGTCACCATACGACAATCATCATACGACAATGAGCAGCAAGCGTGATGAAAGCCTGGCGCAATGTCCTAAAGGACAACGAAATATATAATTCGTCTATGCGTGCTTCGCGCAGGGACTTTGTATTCGAAACTGAAATTCCGTTTTGTTCTAGGCGGCAATAACTGAGCCGTTGCGAGACAGATTTCGAGTGACTCGGAACGTGCGAACTGCAAACTCGAAAATCACGAGTCATGCGAGACTCGAGGAGAAAACGCCTCCTCTGCGAACGTCTTAACGCAAGGAGTACGTAACAATGGACGTTGTGCTAAACCGTTTCGCGACGTGGTTGTTTTAAGGTCTCCGTCCAATATTCTCTGCTTACCTAAGACGAGAGAGGTAAACCGCCGGCCGCAAGAACTGAAACGAGCCTTTGAATTACACCGGCAGGCTACGATCATCGCTTCTTTACGACGCCGTTCGCAAATCGGCTTACAATTTAGGGAGAGCGGAGAACGCAGCGGCGAGAGGTGCTCCTTTTTTCTTTAAAAGAGGGATAATTTTGCTCCATCCGCTGAAACACGACGAGCGTTGTTACAACGCTGTGGCGTAAGGGCGTAAAATCTCGAGTCAGTTTCGTCGTAACGGAATTTTTTAAAATAGGCCGCGTTTATTACTTCTAATGTTCTACGAACATAGAAATTTCATCTCTTGGATATCTTCTTGTATTTATCGACTGGCAGATGTTTCTCGTCTAGAGGCAAAAATATTGAAGAGCAATAGATGCGATGCGGGAAAATAAATATGTACCCGGCGGACGAGAAAGTTCAAGAAAATTGAAGTAACCAACCGCGAGATTCGCATCGACGATACAGTCATTTTTCAAATACAAAGCGTCAATATTTATTCAGAGGAACCACTGTTCGCATTGGCCACCAATACAGTTTATTATAAAGCACCTTGTATATACAACGAGGGAGCGGTGCATAGCGAACTCGGTGTTCTGTAAAGTTGAGTAAGGGAAAAAAAATCGATGAGTCTATGCCGTGCTTTGCTTTCGTGGTGCTGTTCGCATGATTAACTTTACAGCGCTCGTGTTCTTTCTTTCCTCGCCAATTAGAATCTCTATCACTCGCGTGTGAAACCGCAAGTTTACATTTTACTCTGTTTACAATACTATTCGTTTATCAAAAAACACGGTTGATTGTTTCGAATTCAAAAGTCTAAAAAATCAGTTTATTTTATCCGCGTTGTTATTTACACACATCCATGCGAGAAAACATTTGCTTACATTTTTACTATTAAACACAATTATATCCGAAACCTATATTTCTAGTGTGTTTCATCAAACGAATATTTTTCTTTTCGACAGGGCGAAATTATTGTTATCGGAAAAGTCTTGAAGAATCCTTCAAAGTTTTCACGGCGACCTCGTGAATTCGAAAACAATTTGCGGAAACGAGACCCAAGACCACGAAACTTTTATTTCCACATGGTCGGACTTGATTTCTCACCGATATCAAAAGAAAAATTTAAAGTTATATGATTGGAAAGAATTTACGACGGTTTGATATTGATACGTACTATCGTTCAAGAGCAGTCGGTGCATCGTTTTATCTATCTTAAATGTTCGATTTATCTTTCATATTGCGGGTGGCGAATGTTTGATTAAGAAACGATAATTGTAATATATCGCAAATATATCTCACGTTAGCTTACGTTTATACCACTTTATTAAAGTCCCACGCTTATGTGCGCCCGATAGCTGCAAAAGAGCAACGTGCGGTTATTTGAAACAAAAATTACGCAATACGACTATAGCTACGCCATAAATTCGGCCGGTATAAGCCGGAATATTATCTCGCGTTTATCACGAAAGCAGCGGCGCATCGTATTTAAGAGTTAAAGTTAAACGGAGCATCGGGAATGCTTTATATTCGTTTCTCGAAATATAGTCGGCCAACTTTTTAAAGAGTTCGACTCTATTGTAGGATTTCCTAAGGCGAGCTTCGGAGTTTTGCGTAATGCGGTATTTTTAACGAATTCCCCAGGGGCGCGCTTTGAATTGTAACCTTGGCTGGTAACGTCATAATATTCTACATGAAATTAACTTCGCGTTGGTTTATATAAATAATGCTGCAAAATTTATGCTGGCTTAATCGCATCGATAATACTGGGACATTGTTATTTTTATTATTTAAAACCTCATTGTCAATTAAGAGACGCCATTCCAACAATGCAATTTCGAATTAATGCGAATTCTAATCTCAGATCGATTCTCGTTGAAACGCGCTGTTTTTTTTTTTTTTCCATTTCAATCCCTTTATCGTTCCGAATCTTTTTTCCCAGGACTATAGGTTTTTCAATCTTTTCCAATTTCAAGATCCAATTCTTCGCGACACAGGTAAACCTCGAGTGTTCCCGAAAGCGCTTGCCGCGAGAGACGAATGTGACATTCGAGTGTATAGAAAATGGCGCGAATGTTTCTTCCGCTTTCCCGTCTACCTTCGTCAGTTTGTTCTACATTTGCAACTCCCTATTCTCGTTCTCTCTATCGCATCTAAAACGACCGAACTTCGCCTATATACGAGACTTCGTTCGTTGTTCGCAGCTGTTTGCAGTTGACAGTGCACTCGTAGAGTTGAACAAAATTTGTTCTCGTGATTAAGAGAATGTCACTTTGAATCTCGGCTCTTAAGCATTATTATTATTATTATTATGTAAATTTTTAGCGAGTCTTAAATTGGAGTTTTGTTCTGCTATCTAAATTTTAAATATCTTTAAAACGAGCGGGAGAGAGAGGGAGAGATAACTTCTCCGAGCTAAATATTCGAGCTAAACACTTCGCGGGGAATTATTCCGGGATATATTGAATAAGATAAAAAAAAAATTTACTTCATTTCGTGCCGCACTTCTTCCGCTCTGTACTAACTGTACGCGAAGCTGATAATTTCCACGCGGGGAATGTCAAGGAGCTGTCTCTCTCGCGCCGCGAAAAGTCCGATACCCAAAGCTTGATATAGCGTTATGCAAGCGACGCGACAAATGCTGTTATTAAATTCCATTAGGATGATGATGCTCCAGTAATAATTATCGTTATCAAAGGCATGGCATGGCGACAAAGCGGTTAAATCGTCGTCATGATATTACGCTCCACGACTCTCTGCCGGCGTAATATTCCCCGCGGGGTGTCGTTTCGTTTCTCCGGCGCCGAGTTCTCTCGGCTTTCGAGACATAAGTATTTCCGAGTTGTCGTGAAAAATGCCCCGATAATGCAGGCGGGAAACATGCCCGAGGAGTCCTGTGCAGTTATATATGTTTATAAATTTCCGCGACTCGGTGGGAGAATTTAAAAACTATTCCGGCGCTACGCGAAAACCGCGTTTTATTTTCTTAGCAAATTTTGAAACAAAAAACTGGTCGTGTGGTAATATTGACGATTCTATGTTTATTTAACTATTGCAAAATAAATCCTTTGCTCATAGGACAATAAAATCCAATTGTTCTCCATTTATATTATTTAACAATAAACCCGACAATTAATCGTTAATTTCCGGAGCTTAAACCTCTGTAACTCTCGACTTTGCGAAAAGTATTTTTCGATGTACACATGTACACATGTTTACATGTTTACATGTGTACATGGTGTAAATTTTTCAGAATCACACTTTATAATGTAGCTATCGCTTTATCGATTTCTCTGATAAAACAAAGTCGCAAATATTGCAGTGAAATTTACCTGGGTAGATTTACGCGGATCAAGCAAACGTTACAGCACGCATGCTAAAACACCGCCATAGATCAGCTTTCTCGCGTATCCTCTTGCGATCCTTTGAACAGATTTATTCTATGTCTTGCACCTGTCCTCGGGATTCTCTCCTTTCAAAGGAAGAAATGCGAGGAACTCGCAAGGTTTGACACGCGTGGAATGTGTCGCTACTGACGTACGTACAGTACGATTCTCTGAATTATCTGTTATCCAATGTATCTTTTTTTTTTTTTTTTTTTTAGAAAGCTGATGGGTGAAAAGAGTCTGTAATTAAGGTACCTTGTTAGCTGATATATCGGCGATAACACGTAGAATGGTATTTTGTTTGGAACGAGATAGTCCTCGAAAATGGTGCAATAAAGACGTACGCGGAATAATTATCGTTTGGATATAACAGTGATTTTATTTCTCTTTGATTTGACATCTATGATTATTACAATAATCGAATAACAATATGAAATGTCAAATAATTTAATTATTAAATGATAAATTATTACGTTACATTAAGCTGCATGGAAAAGCGCGGGATGGTAACAATGAGTAATTATTGAATTTCTATTATCAACTTTTACTATACGACAGTCACAAACGTGACTGTCTCGATGGACGGGGATGAAATGAACGAACAATGACACGCGTGCGTTTGTACATATATTCATCGAGTGACGTTGATGGGAAAACGTATGTTAACTATCTCGTCAAAGTGCACATCTAATGCACTCCCGCTTTGATATGCCACTCTCGTTCGTCATGCTTTCATACGTGTTTGAGAAGTTACCAGTAACGTGCGCCCGTCAAAATAGTACTTAACGTCGCAAACGGAACGTTTACCAAATTGTAATTGTTTCGGTGTACCACGCTTACTCGCTGCGAAATTTGGATAATTTGTATTGTTCGATGCTAGGCCAAAAGCCAAGTTATTTCAGTTGAAGTTTCCCCATGAGCTACGTAACATAGAAATTGAAACGATATTATTCGGCGGTGCACTGCATCTGTGAAGTTATATACCATTTTATATGGAAAGCATGATTAATATTCTTCATGAATATGAATAATTAATCATAGATATGCAGCAGAAAATTACGTTTCACGTCCGAGAGTAATGGCTCACGATCGGCGCAAAGAGGAAAGCTCGCACCTCTCGACGAGTGGCGAATGAAAAATATGTCACGATGCTGTTCACCTGCTAGTCACGCTTTTGTCCTTTCGATTGCTTATAGAATCTACGAACGAGAGAGAGAAAGAGACAGAAAGGGAGGGAGAGAGAGAGAGAGAGAGGGAGACAAGAACACGCGAATGAGGCACGTCGCCGACATTTTCTTATCGCGCGCACACACGCGAACGAGCGAACACATACTCGCACGGAATCCTCATGGAGGTTAAACGCTTTTCAAGCATTATATATGTCTGAAAACGCCGCCTCTATGGCTTAACGTATTTGCTGACAGGCATTTAACATTGAAATAAACCGAGCGGGATGCGGGACGCGCGTGACGTGCAACATCACGTTATTCTTTACAAATCTCTCTCGGCGAGTTAGCGTCTGACGCGAAATCGATATCGACGTCTTTTCTGCGCCTCCACCACGGCTTCGCGGTCCCGCCCGACGAAGCTGTCGTCGTTCCTTACTTTGAACGGGCGAGTATCGACGCGATAAAAGGATTCCCGGAGATGGAATTCCCGCGGTCGGCCAGAAATCTCTCTTCCACGAGAGCCGATGGCGTCGCTTCCGCCCGGAAAACCATCGGGCGGAATCTGCCCGCGATGGAGGCGAATCGCGCGAAATTCGGGAAATCTCTGGTCGAAACGTGACCTGGTACTGTTTATAATAGCGCCGAAGTAGCGCTCTATTCGATCCCGAATGAGTAAAGGCGTCGATACCATAAACTTGCACATTCGATCTCCACATCCGCTCTCGACGAGAGGATGTATTGATGGGAGCGCGCGTCTGGCTTATGGCAGGCGAGCGTTATTTACATGCAAACCTGTTTGTGCATGGAGAGCGATGGCAGCGGCGACGATAAGCTTCGGATTTCCAATTCCGTGAGACCGCAAGAGCCACCGGGTGGAGCGACGCGGTGCGACGCGACGCGACGCGACGCGACGCGACGCGACACAAGGGTGATTCTACAACGAGCATGGTGCTCGTTTCCGACTCGCATCCGATAATGATGACGTCAAATATACGCTGGTATGCTTTTAATTCGTAGATCAAAGTGAATTTGTTACAGAAAAGTGATATATTTTTTACAATACTGTTTTTTACTATTGCTATAATATTACTATAATTTTACTATAATACTATTTTATTATAATACGTTGGTGAGTTGGTTATCCACGATGTGCTAAGTTTGATGACGAAAGAAGATGTTTCTTTGGTTCTTTTCGCGGATGCCTTTGCTAGATATTAGTTGTGTGAGCGGGGGACCGCTCAACACAATACTATATACAAGCTATAAAGGCAAGGAATGTAAAAAATTCTTTTTTCTTTGCGATTCTAATTTACATTGTAAATAATAACCAATAAATTATTTGTAAATAACACGAGCAAAATCAACATTATAATAAATAAAATCTGATCACGAGGGTTTTTTCTCGTTGCTGTATATAAAGATATCTGTCATGCTTCAATCTTCCGCAACAACAGCAGTTATCTTTGCCTCGGGAGAGTCCCGTCCGTGCTTTCGATCCGGATTTCGTCGTTGCGATTTTTGAATAAGGCTCGACGGTGTCATTCAACCGAGCAGGAACGGTTTCGATGGAATTGACTAGCTCTGCGAGTCTGTCGATCGTTCGACCCCAACAGGACACCGCGGCCCGATTGAATGGAGGGTGAACGACAAAGAGAGAAAGATCGATGCGAGCAAGGTCCACGGATAAAAAGGTCCATTGGTAGAAGCTGTAGAGTATAATAGAACTGGGAATGTAAAAAGGCCGGAGAAAAAATACTTTTCTTTCTCCTTCACTTTTATTAGCTGCATTACATCTACTTGACATTAAATAAGTACATAAATTATGAACGGTAAATCAATTCCGATGATTGATGTGATCGAGCGATAACGACGTCAGCAATCAACAGCAAGCAAATTTGTATGTCATAACGAACCGTCGATCTAAAAAAAAAAAAAAAAAAGAAACGCGAATAGAGTTATTCCTAAAAGAAAAGGCACAGACGTGCGTCATACGTTCTGACATACTACCACTCCCTCCTTCCCAACCTGGTAATTCTCTTTCGTTTTTTCTCGATTGACCACAAGTTGGATTAGTTTCCGACAGCAGGTACAAGTCAATCTATGTTCGGACCGACGGTAAAAGGCCGGACAACTTTTCTGGTAGAGGTGTTCTGTACTGTACTTCTGACAGGCACGGCGACGATTGAACGAGGCGAAACTTGGATATTAAAGTTTTGTGCCGCGCGCGCGAACGAGTATCGATATAAAATATTGCGGTGAGATGCGGGTATCGTTTGCCAGTCGAGAGGTTTCCGCTCCGACGCGGAAGCGTGCGGCCGATAAACGGAGCGGCGGGATCATTGGTATATTACGTATGAAATAACGTAATAACGATAACGACGAGCGTTATTACGCTCGGTCTATCGAGCGCAACGCGTTGTTAATTCCCGCGGCGTGCTGAGCGAGAGAGTCTCTCATCCCCTATCTTCGCGTCTTCCACTTCCGCGTGCTGTCTTTACATCGGCCATGGTCCAGCCTCCTCTCGTTCTCTCTTGTCCGAAGACCTGTTCTTCCGCCTTCGAGCAGAGGCTTTGTCGCCGGAGCATCTGCAAACACGACAAACGTAATGGGACACTTCCTGTTAAATCTCGTTAAGAGCCAATCCATGGAGAGAGATGCGATGTCCCGGGGGTTTTGGACGTCTATTTAACTACTGGGAAATCCTGTATCGGAACCATCGTAGAGGAACGGCTTCCACGAGGAAGATCTTAAAGAGATGAAAATCGACCGCCCTGTCTTCACGGTTATTCTCGAGAAGTCACGGAGGAATTACCGATTTATCGACTGATGTCCCAGCGAAATCAGAAATATGAAATATAGTTATGGCGAGATGACTTCATTACTTCGGTTCTGATCAACGCGGACAATACATGTCTCGGTGCAATAATCCTTCGATTTATAAATTTTTATGGCGGTCGTAACAGGTTTCGAGTTTCACTTAAACGGGACACCCATAAATGTCCCTCGACACTGATGCTTCCGCGATTTCCGCTGACGTGACTCCCGAGTGCATCGTCTTCCATCTACCGGTAGCAACAAACGCCAGCCACGACGGAACGTATCTCCTGGTCATTTTTTTAAAAGACCGTCCGTACAAATTTTACGATAAGAACACCTGTCCGCGGCGCAGACAAACATCTTCCTATAAACGTCGAGCGACAGGCAATACCTCTTAATGTCAAGAACGGAGATGGTGATGCTGCGTTTCGCGCTTCATCTGTCTGCCTTCCTGTCCTTTTACATCGAAAGAACTTCTTCCTTGACTATGTGGATTTTCAACATGTGGATCTATCATCATTTTCAGAGTACACGTATACGTATATAAAAGCTAAAATATATTCATGAAATTGGAATGGATATAAAATGTTTTCATGAAAATTTTCCCATTTTGCAAATGAAAACGAAGAGAGCTGCAAAATTTTTTATGATATATTAAAATTTTAATTGCACGGCAGTAATCATTCCGGTTAGATCCGTTATGCGCGAGAGGCATTTCCAAGGCACTTTCGAGCTCATTGCCTGCTCGATAAATTACCGAGGAGAGAAGACGAATGGGAGACGAAGGTGGTCCATCTCGCGTTCCGAGTTTGTCGGAGTTTAGAGACGTGGCTTCGAGAGCGCAGGGGAATTTACGCGACATCTCGGTAATCGCGCCGAGTTTCACGAACTTAGAAACAAAAGGGTGCCACCCTTTACCCAAGAGCAACCGTGCGATCAGAACGCGAAATGGATACCCGCGTCTAAGAGCTTACCGTAACGAGGGAGAAAATGTCGGCTGATCCCGTCTACTGTGAAGAAGACGCTTATTCTGGATCTTTAATAATCGAGCTATAATTTAAATTCTCGAATGTAACACTTGAATTCGGATCGTCGCGATAATTGTCATATCACACGTCACTAGAATCGTCTGACAGGTTGAAATTAAAATAACGTTAAAATTGCTTAACAATAAATTAATATATATATATATATATATAATATGTGTGTGTAATAATTAAAATAGGGAGGAACATTACACGGGACATTACAAGCACGTTTATCTGATGGGTATGTTTTATAGCACGCGTCTGGTGCTTTGTTTTAAGTGTACGCGCGATGTCTTATCTTCACGCATCTTAAACTTCCACGGCGAATTCCGGACGCGCATCGGAGAGCGAAATCTCGGTGACATTTTCTCCCGCGGAATCTCGGGCAAGGATTACTCGTTCGTTTTACCGCTCGCGAAGATACCACCGCCAAATAAATAGATTTCGTTCCCGAGGTACGTTGGGGCCAGCGCAATAACCGCCGAGATCTCGAGATCTCTGGTCTCCTTCTCGAAAGAAAACAGCCCTCTCCCGGCAAGTATTAAAGCGAATATCCACCGTATCGAAGTAGTGCGCGGAATCTATCTGGTAGAATATTTCGCCGATGGTCCGTGTTTGATCGCGCTCTAAGGTGGGAAACGCCCCGGGATAGTTCCGGATACTTCGCACGGGAGCAATCCCGGATCCGAGATGTCGGGCAAGATGTCCTCTCCTGTAGAGCGAGAATACTTTTCTCAAATATCTGGAAGGGATAGTTTCTTCTCTTTTTTTCCTTCTGTTAATATTTGAACATCCACGTCCAACGCAAAAATCTCTGCAATTTTCCGGAGCGTAAAGGATGTAATAATGCATCGTGTTCTCTTTCTCTATACGAATTGTGAATGAAAATATATGAAGTATATTATTATAATGATAACTGGAGAATTATTAAGGAAACACACAGCGAAAACTCTATTAAACTCTATTAATATTTATGCATATTTGTTTCTCTAAATCTAGCTCGCGGAAACCTAGTTAGCAAACTATTTTAGAACCGCAAGACCACAATTCCGAGCCGTGATCGAACTATTTAAACTATTCCCCGATGCTACTCAGCGAAATTGGTGGCGAGTGGTGACGATCATCTTGTAGAACAATTTATACGTAAGACAATAATTTAGATATTATACGCACGGATTGTTGTTGTTTATCTACTGATTGTTCGCCGCTTTTTCTCGCCGCGAAAAATTTCTCTATCGAGATTCAATTTTATCAGGCGATTTGATACCGTTCCATTGTCTTCGTCTAGAACGAATGAAGATATCTCCCTGCGACATCATTCACAACAGCTAACGGTTTCGCGTCGAATGGATCGGCGCGTTGCGCCATACGCTGTCATTATTCCAATTTCACGGCTGAACCGTCGCGGATTTATCTCGGCGCACGTTTAATGAGTCTCGGGGATTGTTCTCGACTCGGTGTTAGCGAGAATCGGAGATCGGAACGCGCGTACGGATTTGCCTGGCCGTGTACGCACGAGTTGCTCATCAACGGGATTCGCGCGGCCGACGATCGCGTGCCGCGTTGTTTTCGCGAGGCAGTCGTATTTGGTGCATCAGTTTAGAATTGGATGTTTCTGGGCGAATGTCTCGATACGAGCTCCACCTGCGAATCTCGAAATTTGCATATAGAGCACCTGCGGTTACAAACGCTTCTTTCTATCCACGAATTCTTCGGCCAACTCGGAGACAATTTCTTTTTTTTTTTTTTTTTTCCTTTCTTTCCACAAAAATGTTATCGCGCAGCATCCTTTCTTTCCGCAGGTTGACAAAAAACACATCTTTACTGGTTCTACGAGGATAATTTTAAAAATTAAATGAGGAGAATAAGATTTCATCACTTGTTTCGATACACGAGGATCACTTCTCAAGTGAAACGTTTAACGAGGCTGAATCAGCTAGCGAGCGAGTTGAGGTCGCTCTTCGATTCTTCTCACGGATCATCGATCGCGTACATTTTGCACGCCAGTCGACATATGCTCGTGTCAACGACCGCCATTCTTAATATTATCCAATTTCAGTCCGAGTACGATGACGTTTGCCCCCAATAAACAGCGAGCGCGCGAGACGAATGCGACGCGTCGCCGAGAACGTTGTGATCGCGTGCACTAAAGTCGGATAATGCACGAAATACTTTTCGGTCTATCTCGTCGCTCGATCGCCGGGAAGCCAGAGATAATTTTACGGAATCTATTACAGCGCATAAGCGTAAATTTCTCAGAGAGGTCTCAGTATCGTTATCTATTTGCATAGCACGTTACGAATTGCTTATGATTGCTTTAAAATTCCGGATACGTAATTAATCATAATTTTATACGATGCCCAATTTTTTCTTAATTTTCTCATTTCCTCATCCGTCATTGTCATTTTATATAATGTATGTATATTTACATTTTTTTATATGATCAATTAGAAATTAAATGAATATTATCGTGGCATTTATTTTGTATTCGAGATAAGACCAATTTGTTAGGTACGGCGCATGGATTTGTTAAATAATTATTATTCTCATCTGGCATTGTTCGAATTTACGGATCATACATGTTTCTCCAAAGTAAGATTCGCGAGATGCCCGAGATAAAAAAAAAACGAGAGTCAACGTTGAGATTTGCGCGCGAAAGGCGCGTCGTCTCACGCGAAATAATATACCGCGAAGTGCCGATCGCCCGCCGTCGCGATTGCCGCTGAAGTCGCATCGCGTGGCCGATAAAGGACGATAACCCATCGGCGGCGCTCATGACGTGGAAGGAGAAGTCGTTCCCTCAATCGCCCGTGACGGCAATCGAAAAGTCGGGTTATACGAGATCCTGGAACGATCCCTAAACGAGTCATTAAACGCTACAATCGCGCGAATCCACGCCACGGTAGATTTCCCTTTGCAGCCCTTTGTACTCACGTCTCGACACGGTCTATACCCTCGTACCGTCTCGTCCTCCCGTTCCCTCCCTCGGCCATTCCCTTCGCCGTCCTTTTTCACTCCGAGGCGTCTTGTTCTGCCTTTAATACCGGCCCCTCGGCTAAAACGACGGCGCGCGCTGTCTTACGGCGTTGTGACGCGGCAATTTAGGCGTTTGACCCCAAGGATCACCGGCGAGTTCAGCCGTTTAACCTCCGCGCAATGTCTCTGTCTGCCACGGCCGTCTCATCACCAAGACTCGAGACTCAACCCGGCTCGACTTGACTCGGTTGAGCTTGATTCTACTTGGCGCGCGGCGTGGCGCGGCGCGACCGCAACGCTCGCTCGCTCGCCCACACGATCCCTTCCTCTTTACATGCGCATTCTTCCATCTCGACATTCCTCCTCGTCCTCTTCCTCGGCGACGTCGAACATGAACGACCTTCGTCTGTCCCCCGGGCAGGGACGCGTCGTGTATCGACGGACGCGCGACGACACCGAGAGTTTGATTCGATCGGTCAGTTGATTGGTATGTGCAGTTGCATCAGATTGCCTTCGTGACTCGGGAATTCATACCGACGATTATTTCTCTTTCTCTGTTGAAAACGTTTCTAGCGTTGTATCGTTGCGTCGGTAGCGTCGGAATTATTGGAATAGTATCGCAATGTCTTAACCTTTATCCGCAGAAAAATGATGAATCATTCTTTTAAAGCGAAATATATTTGACAAGAAATTAATAGAAAATTCTGGAAATGTACACAAGAGAGAAATATAATAATTTTTTCCAAATCAACTTTATCTAATAAGAAAATTCGTTGAAAATTCGTTTACTTAAATTTTTGTTTTTAATAGATTTTTTTATTTTACATTATTACAATTATTCAGTCTGACACATTTCACTGTGATGTCGGAAGTTGATCTCTCGTCTCCTCGCAATTTCCTGTCTGCAATTCTCGTGAAGTAGTCAGACGATCGATAAATCCGTCCATCTCTCGCACCAAGACGCGCTCCAGTGGAATTGTATGGTAAATAGAGAAATGCAATGGCTGTTTATCAGTAAGACGATCTGGGATTTATGGAATGTACTTGCGGAGTGAGTTTTGGAATATTGAATATACTACACGTTGCGCCAAAACTCTGACTGCCACGATTACAATGCAACACCGCGGAAATGAAAATCTAAGAGATTTTTTCCTTTTACTACGTTTGATAGTATTATTTGCAGAACGTGCATTACATTAGCATATCATCAACGGTGTATATTTCACTTCGTCCGCCTGGTTTTACAAACTATTCGTCAAACAAATAAACCGGTTGTATTTTTTATAGGTCATCCTTTTAAATGAAATAACAATGCATTTAATGAACGCGAGTTTAAATATAAAACAAGTTAAACTTTGGTTAATATTTTTTAATATTTTTTTTGGTCACGTTTTTATCATGGAGTATGTTTACTTTACTAAACATTTATCCATATCAAAAAGTTAATTTATATGTTGAGTTATTATCGTGAAATCTTTTAAAACACTATACCGTATAATTCCATCGACTAGTCTTTTCATAAAAGTACCGCTTTAATGACCGTCCAAAGGCTACCGCTAACGACTAGTCCCGAAAGTGTAAAGAAGCGTAACTGCGAGGAAAGGAGGTTACTTGAGATGAACTTTACGAGAGCACGGATACCCGTGATACCCGCGGGTCATATGCGTCGCGTGGAAAAGAGAATGTCTGAAGGAACTCGACAGTATGGAGAGAGAAAAAAATATTGTCCGAGAAGACACACTTTTCAGGGACAATTTATTCAAATTGCAATTACATCGCGGCGCACTTTGCTTACGGGGTGACTTATGCAAGCATTTGATATACTAAAAGCTATAACGTGCGACACGATACGAAACTGGCTTTGCACCCAAATTTCGTGTAAATTTTTCATGGCGCGAGCGCGAGAGAGGAATCTCCCCCTCTTTCCAAACTACTTCTACACAAATTACGAACGTTACGTGTGACGAGAAAAATATTTTTCTCGGATATATATACGGCTGTTTTGTCGCACGGTAGTTTCATAAATTTTTTACGAGACGCGGGCGATAAAAAAATCGCCGCGTATCTCGGTGAGTAGAAACAACTCGGCTGAAAGCCGCATTCGGTGCCGCTTCTTTCAAGACCGAATGGTGTCTTAAAATCATCCTTCGCTTGAAAATGTTGAGTTGACGAGCACCGAGCGGGGGACGATCACCGAGCTGTACCGAACGACCGATCTCGTGTGCCGTAACGACCGCTCTCGGTATTTGCATAAAGAGTCACGGAAGAACGATTCTTCGTGCATACGTCAGGCGTTCGCGTACGAGAACGGTCAGTTTTATTCAGACGTCGTATAAATGGAACTGCGCGACTGTAGAATCGCACGCGAATTGATTTTCATACCCCACTTCCGGCGAGAGACGACCCAATCTTCCTCGCGCGCGTACCTCGGCCATCGTTATCGTCGTTATCGCCGCGCCCGTTTCTCTCGCGTCGTTTAATTTCAGGAACGCAAATGGACAACAAAACTTTATTTCTCATCTGATTTGGACTTTAAACCTTTTGCGGTGTTATATCGATCCTGGAGAGCTTCGCGATCTGATTCGCCCCATGCCTTTTGAAACAGTGCACGATTTCGCAAATTAAAGATTTAAAAAATACCTCTATATTTTTTGTAATTAATTATTACATGAAAATAAATTTGTTGATTGAACTAAATTAAAATGGCGAAATATTATATATTTTGCTCTTGTTTGTTCAAAAGAAAAACTTGGTAAACATTAATGAAAAATGAAACGTTTTAAATCTGTAAGGTAATTATAAGGTACATATCAAAGTGAAAGAAAGTTACTTCTGATGAAAAAAGAAATATGGATTTAACAGGCTAATTAAAAATTTAATAAACGATATAAGTTATGAATTATTGCATCGGTCACGTTACGTAATCAGTATCATTTTCACAACAGTTTAGATAAAATTGAGATGCGAATATTTATTTATCGGCACGGACCGACAGTGACGCGGAAGAGCCTAATTTAGGAAACGTTACGTTTCTTACACTAATCCGAGGTGAGCGCTTAACATTTAACTGGCTAACGAAGCGAGCCCCGACCGTGGCACACCTACTGTCAGACGGGCATGTTTACGCATTAATGTCGGCAATAAAATCGAAGTAGTAATGATAATCTGAAATTCATAAAACGGTGCGCGAGGCCCGGAGCCGTCGCGGGACTCGCTCGTAAGTTTCGCAAGATACTGCGAATGCGCCGGTTCGAAAGGTGCGAGAGTGCTTCCCGCGAAGGGATAAAAATACAGATGATGATATCGGGAGTGGCGCGGCATTAGATTAAAGAACCTCTCCCGCGCGTTGAAGGTACTAAGGACGTCTGTGCGGAAAAGTTAGGCGGTCAGCGAACCCCCAAGCGTCGATGAGGAAAATGGACAGATCTTATCTATCTTCGGCTTCATACCTGGGAATTATCGGGTCGAGCCGACCTAGATTCATTACTTTCGCGAAAGCTCAGGAACACCACGGGACGCGTACGTTAAATTGAAAAGACGGCGCGGCGTGCGCTCGTGAAATAAATATATATATATATATATATATATATATATATATATATATATATATATCGGAATGCGGATTAATTCCGTGTTCATCTTACATTGAATTTCACATCGCGAGTATCCTGAATATATCGTTATATAAAAAGGGGTATTTATATGCGGCATGGATTACGATTGAACGCGACTGAAACATTATGAAATTGCGTCTCGAGTTAAAAATTCGAGCTCTCGCCTTTTTGCCTTTTCTTTTTTCAGATGGCTTTCGAAATATAATCGCGATGTATTAAGCGGGGCGGTTAAACGCGACGCGTCACCGTCTCTTGTAAGTATCAATGAATTCGGCTGCAACGTGGGCGTGCAGTTCTTTACGCTCCCACGCGCCCCCAAGCTTGGAGCGAGAGGAAGAGAGAGATACGCGCGCCCCGCTCGGTTATGGTTGTAGGATCTGTCGGCGTGCGGCGTAATAGAAATAATGAGGCCATCGTGGCCGGTCGTAGATACGTGCTCGAGATGGTGGTATCTACTGAACAGCCTCGGGGGCCTCGCAGACTCTCGTGTTTCTTGAGCGCACAGAACTATGGCGGCGGAAGTACACTGCTCTTGAGCACAAGGAGATGTTCGCGCGTGTGTACGTGTACATGCGTGTGCGTGTGCGTGCACGTGTGCGCGACCGGTGCATACGCGCGCGACCGCATAAGGGCACGCCGGGTATTTCAGAATTAACCCTCGCGGCGAATTCAGATCGCTCGTTTATTGTCCCGCGCGTACTTGATCGTGTGGGGATAAAAAAAAAATATCCCTTCCCGCGGATAATATTCACGGCCCGGAGTTGAAGCGCGAATATACAGGCGCTCGCTGTTTTCAATTATCGGCCTTTCGCGGAATATCGATATCACGTCCACCGTGGCAGCCGTGTTAATTGGAGTTCTCCTCGTGCTCGTCCGTTTCTCAGAATATCGATGGCGGCGGTCGGGACGGAAGCGGTGCGTTTCCGGGCGAGGTTACCTTACCGGGTGGCCGCCGGTCAGAGATCGGCGATCGACCGATGGGCGTGCCGAACGATAATAATTCAAGCTAAACCGAAATGAGAGCACCTCGCGCCGACGAAAGTGGTCGTCGTTCTCAGACGCGCGCGCGGGTAACACGACCACGTTCCTTGTCCTCGTGCTCGTATGATAAATAGCGCGGAGAAAACGTCCTGTCGCGCCCCACGTTTTTATTCGTTCGCGGTGCATGCGACCGTATTGTTTGCGCGCTTGTAGATTGCATATCCGCGACACGCCGGGCTTCGAGCCCCGGCACGGTAAATCAGCGTTTATGCGACCTCGTACGTTCGGCGTGCGAGCGCAGCTGCAACCTGTCGTGTTAGTGAAGCCAAGTTGGATTGAGATTCTTTCGAAGGGGAAAAATTTAGTTTACGACAGTCGGCCGGGAGGATGAGCGAACTAATCATAACTTTCTGACGTGCTATTAATGCAGCAGCCGTACCGAATTGATTGAGTCGTGCTCTTTGCAGATAAGTATTCGTCCGCTTTGCTACAATCCGCGAGCGCGCGGGAAAATTTCGTAAAAGGAATATCACTTCATAATATTTCTTGTGGTAGAATTCGAACTTAGAGGTAATTATTTTGCTTTTTTTTCCTTCTTATCCACTCGTAATACCTCTTGTAATTTCTGTCGTCGTAACAATTTCGTGGCGCTCCCCTTGGAACATCTCGCGGTTAAAGATATCTCTTGACGATTGCTTTTCGAAAAGTAATCCCGATATGGAAAAGCAACATTGCTTGTCAGCCGAACCACGCGATAATCTTCCGTCTTTTATTAGAAATTTATGGCAGCCATGCCGGTGTCGATTGCGTGGACTCTGCATATTAACTTGACCGCAAATTTAAACTTTGCTTCTTTCGTTCCGTCACCGGAGTCAATCATCTTCACGCCAGGACAATTTCTTCGCCACCGGATCTCATCGGCGGTTTTGCCTCAATAATCGTCTCGTGAAGAATCGATGGGATTCGTCTGTCTTATTTCCGTCTCCAAGTGGAGAATACGTTCTCCATGAGAAATCAATTTCTCGTCATTTTCCCGACGGCTGGATCGTTCTTCTTCTCGGATATACGACTCACAATTCATAAAGCCGGCGACATGGTTCCGTCGAAGACCATTTCCCGCATTTCGCACTCTTTCGAAAATCTTGATAACTAGAGGGACAGATTATATAAATATTGGATTTTTTATTATTTTTAAAATATTTTTCGCGGCGTTTCATATTTACGTAAAAACAAATATTACATATTCATAAAATTATAATTCTCTTTACACTTGGAAAGTAAATGTTGTATATATTTTGCATCAAGCAGGTTTATTTATCAGGATGTGCGAGTAGCTTTAAGATTTCATATCGCCGCCAATAGAAAATTGAGGTCGATCTGTAGAAAATTCTGGCTTCCTGCGAATTGAGCAGCTCTTCCATAAAAGGCGCCATACGTGCCCTTACTTTCCTCTCCACACCGACATTGAATAATCCTCACATCCATTCTGTAAATGGAGTAAGTCCTAAGGGTTAGTAATGCCGTTTTTTTCATTTTTCAAGTCTATTCAATAAAGGGATATGGAGAATGCGATGGGCCCCGTAGTACTTCGTCTGCCTTATTGACATTTCCATTTGCGTAACATCTTAACTCGACTTCATTCGAATTCATCTCCGATAAAGTATGTTCCTCGCGTTTGTCGACTTTTGAAAGTACGACTCTTGAATCCGATTACGTTCGCGCGTACCGTATCTCTACACAGGTATATATACCTACGTCTTTCGCCATCTCGTCTATTAACGTCAGCTTCGCGATTTGTCATCGGAGGATGTTTCGTTTTGCCACGAAACATCGCTTAGAGATAGAAATTCTTGCCAAGGATTACGTGCGCGTCGCAACTACATTGGCGACCAACAGTGGGATTGCAAATTGAACACGACTAAACATCGTCGAACGTCGCGAGTAACGACGGGAGCTATTGCTTTTGACTCGAAGATTACATAAATAAACGACAGTCTGACTGCAATTGTACGTCACATAATTAACTTTATTAACTCTACTGTGCCTAATGCGCCGATCGGCACGCCGATTCACGCCTCGATCCAGACTGTTTGCTCGGTAGGCTTGGTGAATGCCATCGTCGCAAAGGTGCAAAAAGGTCAGACAGATGAGGAGAATTTTATTGGAGGAAGGAGAAACGTTTCTCGCCGTTTCTTCTCCTCAGACATGAGACGAGGACGCCCTGTTCCTCCCCTGTGGCCTCCAGGCCTGCTATCAATAACGTCTTTTCCATTCTTCCCGCGACCAAAATAGAATGCTACGCGAAGGGTTGCTCGTGCAGGCAGACGAGGGTGCAGACCGGGGCGTACCCTTTGGAAAAGAAAGGGTACGCCTGATCGCCGGCATTATCTTCCTAAATTGGACAGCGACGCACAAAGCCTGGACAAAGAGCGCCTCGAGGTATGCCACCGTTGAATATTATATACGGGGGTGGATATACAGCATCCCCTGTCCTCTCCTCCCTCGCGACAGCATCCTCGCACCCATGATGCATGGATCATGATGGGCATCATGATTATTATTAACGGCTCTTTCGGGAAAGAGAACGGAACAAGAATGGAACGTGCGGTTTGCGTGTCTCGCTCCGAAACATGCTAGCGAAATCTCTGGAAATATTTCGCTCCTTTTTATCCCGGTGCTTTCTGAAACGGAATTATAATCTTAACTGCCTTATTGTCCGCGACACTACGATTTTTTCCTGGAATTATGACTTACCTGTAATCTCTTTTTTTTTCTTTGTTTCAGGTAAGATGTTTGATCAGATCGTTGAAATCGCGTCAAAAGGCGGTCGCGAGTTTGGCGAGTACAAATAAAATTTTGCGCAAGTAAGGCGAAACTGCTCGTTATAGTCGCGTCGAATATATTTGCCTTACAACGAATGGAACGTGCGACTTGGATGGCGACGTCAGCGGATTTCATCTTGCATGGTTTACGATGTCGATTTCCCGAGTCAGATTTCTACAACGTATTTTAAAACTCAAAGTGCGCGCGCAAGCGCGAGCGATCGCGCGGAAGAAAAACAGGGATTTACCGAACTCGCGAAACGATCGCGTGCATCGATGCAGATGCCCCCCTGATTTAAAATCATTTCCCGGTGGGTAGCTAGTGCATCCATTTCCCATATTCACGCGCGACATGAGTCCCTCGACTCATATAGCCACCGTGAATATTCTTTATAGCGCGTATCATAATAAATTTTCGATCGATTGAGAAATATCGCGCGGACATATCAGTCTTTTAGCAACAATTTAGCGTTTTTGATTATAGTCATACAAAGCTGCAGACAAACGATGCAGATATTTGACAAACTCATATTGCATCGGGGGGGAAAAAAAAAAAACATGCGCGTATAAATAGAACCTGCTGTATCGCGACAAATGGAACTATAAAATCCGACAAACATTCCTCAAAATGACGGTCCGTAATGAAAGCGCGATAGATCGTATGAATGTGTAGTCGCAACGATAATGCTTTATAGTGGTTGCAGTTGCAAACTGCAATGAACGAGTGGTGTGCGTTGGGTTATACATCGTCCGTACATCGAAATGCGAAGCTGCCCGATCGTTCCGTTTCGGTCACGAAAACGTCGACCGATGCCAGGCAATATAGCCTGGCGATACACGACGTCCGTGTCTCTTATTTCGGGAACTTAAATGCGTAGTAGCAGGCTGGATATATTCAACGGCCGTTTCAAGAGACTACTTTAGATTAAGGACGATTCTTTTGCCGCGACGGTCACGCGACGGGACGCTGCCGGTTGTTTCTTCGCTCCGCGAAACGCGCAAAGGCCAATTTGTATTTTGCAGAAACCCGAGAAGAAAATAGTCTTCCGTTAACGCGCGGTGCTACCGGTTTAACGTCTCATTGGGGAAAAGTAGCTCCGATCGAGAACGTACAGCGTTACAATAACGTCATATTCCTCTCATAAAAATTTTTTTTATAATTTTTATATGTATTTTTATATCCCGATGGAAAAGACCGCGCGATTTCGCAGCGAGCTCGAGAGGATATCGCGCGAAATGCGATATCGTAGCGATATCGCATTTGAAAATAAGCTTGTAGATTCTTGCGCGTTTATCGCTTACTAGCCTAGCAAGTACCCATCTTGATATCTATCAACGCGTTTTGTATTTGTACATTCCGCATTTAAACGGTCGATTTCCAAAGCTCGCGATAAGCATTTCGCGGCTCGCTAACGCCCGCCGATCTCGAACGGCGATAGGTTTGTCGCGCCGAACAGCGGCCTCGTCATCACATTATCTCGGTGTCCATCAAATCGTGCGTAATGGGTGACAAATCCCCCGATGTGTTACGCTAGAGCTAACATCCGCGGGCATAAAGAAGCGGTAAACGAAAAATAATGTTTCGTCTTTATTGGACTTTCTTTATCGCCGACGCTTTATCTCTGCACGAATGCGCGAAATGAACGTTCGTCGGGGCCGTTTTTATATTTCATTATATTGCATTATTATATAATTATCAGATGTGCTGTTAATTCCGAAGCGACATGACGGGCGTGAATCATTGACGATGACGATCGACGCATCCGCCGAACAGCTTGGGATCCCGTCCAACGGGATTCGTTCGATCCTTCGTTCGTTTTTGATCCACTATCTCTATCACAAAGCCTGCAAACACTCTCGGGCAGCGTGACGCGTCTCATGCGGCTCCGTGGTGCAAATGTATGATGGCATCACGGCTCGGCACAATGCGAGATCAGTCGGCGATTCTCCTCCCTTCTACATAGAGCCGCAATCATCCGACCGAAGCGGCTGCACGGACAAATTGTCACGTAATTCTCGTTATATTGTAACGCGGTCGATTTTCGGTCCCCGATCTCGTTTCCAGTACGGCAATCATGAAGATGGATACGCATTCACATATGATTCGCGATCATGTAATTCGAGATGGGATAACGCAGGAGCGTTTCGACCGTGCACATATTTGTCTGAAATATTCGCACGATGGGGGTTTTTCGATCCTTGTTCGAGGATCGTTGATCGTCCGCTCCTATTTCGTCCAATCTAGTTTCCCCACAAATTGCCGTAGACATTCATTTTTTTCTATGTCTAACAAGTTGTTAACTTCTAAAGTACTTCAAGTTTCTGTTCACCGTAATGTAGTCGGACGCGCGACGCATCTCCGTTGCACAAAGTGCAGCTTTCCGGAGCGTCAACATTAAATTAGCATCGTGAACTGTAACTCGATCTTCGAGACTCGCTAATGTCGGCGGATGGGGAACCTCGTCGTGCGTAAGTCAGGAACGTAATTAAGGAAGATCCAGCGGAAGGCAGGCGTGCTATGCATCACAGTCGAGGTAACGAGCACGCGCAAGTGGGAGAGAAAGAGAGAGAGAGAGAGGGGGGGGGGGAGGGGCAGGAGGAAGCGACTTCTCGCGAGACCATCGTCGTTCGATTGCCATGGAAATAAAATTTACGAGGAGCACAACGAGGGTGAAACGCGATCGCGAAGAGTGCTGACAAGTTCTCGGCCATCATTGGCGTCTGCCACTCCACCCTCGAGAAAATATTCGTCTTCCACGCTTGGGCGACACTTCTATCGATGAACGGTTTCGAGCGCGCGCGTGACGAGAGGATGGCTCGCGAGTGTACGGCTAATATATTAATAGGATGCGAGAGTACTCCACTCACTCCAGGCCGAGGGAGTGTCATTAATCTTTTCGAGATGGCTGGTGCAAAATGTCGGGTTGCTAACCTGTCCGCCGTTCGGTACAGACACGTAGCTACTTTTGGTCCTCCCCTTCGCCTCTCCCGCGTTGCCGCGAGAGCCTCATTCATTCCGATCTGGGACAAAGAAACGGATAAAGCAATGGAGATATCGGAGTCGCTGACTCGACTTGGGATTAATCGCGTGAAACGGAAATCGGAAGGCATAGATCGCAAGAGGTTCCGTGCGAGAAATATTCGAAGATAAATAATCCGGAGCTGTAATGCGGATGATTTTTGCTGTTCGTGCGAGATTAATATTGACGTTTTTGAGAGAATATAATGAAATATATGCTAACGTGATAAATTTGGCGTCACTCTGATAAACTATTCTCAGAGATTAGTCATGAACTTTTGCCATTTCGGCAATCCGGTAGGATTTAATAAAAGTGCCTAGGTATTTCTGCACGCTACAACGCGTGGCGATTGCCATATAAGCCTTCTCTTAGCCTTCGTAATATGTAATACACCAGAGTCCCTTGTAATACCTTACTTACTCGATGTTATAAGGAAAGGATTTTTCGGGACGACGCCAAGAGATGCGAAAAGTTTCACGCGACTTTGCTAGAGCGATATAGCTTTTCACACGATAATCTCAGTTGTTCTTTTATATTGTAAAGAAGATTTAATAATTTCGAAATTTTTGGAACTTTCAAAACTCATTCTCTTTTCTATTTTATCTTCTGTAAAATACTTTGATAAAAGATATATTTTTTTATAAATATTTGCCAAAATGTTTATCTTGTTATTTTCTTATAGATAGATTATTACCAAAATATTTATGTTTAATAGTAATAATCGAAAATACTTTATTTTGAGCCGATTTTAGATATTTTAAGAACCGAGTCTTGCCATCTTATTGATCACTTTATTGCAAGTCTTCGCGACACGTAAACGTACACATGCACGCGTTTAGCATGTGGAATTTCTCAAAAGCTCACTACGTCAATACACCAACGTCACGTGTTCTCGTCTGCTATTTTAAACTTCAATTTTGATTTCTTTCAAAGAAACGACTCGCCCGAGCGTATAAAATACTTTATCCGATGAAAGCATCGAGGCGCTCTATCGACTGTAAAAATAATGACTGCAGTCGTGCGACGACAATGTCTTATGCACTCGATTCAAATTACCATTTGCGTGTCGAATACGCGTTTTAAATATAACCATACCGTCATGTGATCGCTATTTCCCACGTTCGTGATTTCTCGCGTAGTTTTAATGCATTCTAGAATCATCAAACGAACAACTATAAATATTATGATGAATATTTATATTTTAGTTCTGGAACAAATATAAACGATGATAATAATCATCATGTAATATTTTCGAGAATACACCATCACATAGAACCGCATACCGTTTTCCCCTTGCGAGCAACATTTATCTTTTAGTATAAAGCGATCGTTTTTCTCTTATGATCGAAAATTTTTAAAGGCTCGCGGTCTTAATAAATAAAGTTTTCCTATATAATATGAAATGCGAATTTACCGACGAAACGTGACGTGAATTATTAGAGAAGTCTGTTTCGGTAGATTTGTGTTGCCGATGTGGATGCGCGTTTTCGTACGTTCCTTCCTCGCCTCAAATGTGGTACGCCATATGCGGGCGAAACAGCCTCACGAACGCCGAAGAAAGGAGCGCATTATTCTGAAAACCCTCGAGAGAGTATCTTTTATTTGGTAGGGAAATCTCGGAAGCTGCCACTGATATCTCCAGTTAAGGACTACCCCGATCCCGCAATAAGATCGTTGGGGAGGCGGAGGGGGGGGGAGCGATCGTTGGTGAACGAGCGGCCCGGTATGGCGGGAACTGAAATTCCCGGGGGACTTGAACCCAATTTCCGCTACGGTTCCAACGCGGTTTTCATGAATCCCATCGCGAATCGGATCGTTTAATTCGCCTCCTTCGGCCGCGCCGTGGAATTACCGCATTATCGGCGAAGTTATTTCGGATTCGCGTCTATGACGCGAACGAGCTCCGTCGAACGACGGCCGGTCGGTCGATTGATCTTTTTGTCCGACCGGTGTGCCTGCCTTCCGTGATCTTTTTACCGCGACCGACGAAGTACCTTGGCGGCATTGGGCTCTCTCGCGTGATCCAATGATCGTTAAGGGACGATTACGGCGCTTTTTCAAGACGCCCGCGCAGATTCCTGACGACGCCGCTCCGACGAAAATTGATTTTCGCGCTTAACGTACTTTCTTTCGCGTCACTGATCTCAGCTTTCAGCTGGTGGAAGCAGCTGCATCATCTCTCCGTGCGAAGAGGCTAATAGCGCCGTTATTAACAGGACGCCTTATCAATGTCGCGCCCTCCTCGTCATCGGAGGGATTTTCTAACTTTGTTCCCCGCTATCGAGACTCGAGCATAAGAGCATAACGATAAGATGAGGACAGCCGTTTCGGGAATTGTTCGCGTGAGAGGAACATGGGATCGTCGTTTCACTTTACCCGTTGAACTTTGAAAGTTTCGCCCGCAGAGAAATGAGCACTTTATAACTTCCGAAGTATTGGATCGGCGGGAAAATCTATAGACTCGAACTCCATCGAAAGCTGTGGACCGATCATTGATCTTGGCGATCAACCGTTTGTTTGACAGATAACTAGTGAATAACTAGTTATATAATTAAACTTTATTTACGATGGACAAGCAATAATTTTAACTCTACACATTTTTGATAGATAAGGAAAAAAGAGGAAAGAATGAATTAGCAAGAATAAATTAATTTTATTATATCTTAGAAAATATAATCTTAAACACAAAGAGTTTGGTGGCGAAATAACATAAGAAAAATATACATGATTCATCAGTTTACAGAAGACGCAATGGAACTGGTAAAAAAATATAGAAGATAAATACGAAAAGGAATATCAGAAAAAAAAAAGAACGTTTAGAGATCAAAAAAAGAATTAAATCTTAAAATGGTGTATTCGTAACCCAAGAAAGTAATAACAGAATAATTATTCAACAATTAAAAATAATTTAATAATTGTTTCTCCTGTTGCAGTATTCCATTTCAGTGTTTCCAGTCCATTTCAGTATCGAGTAAAAACTTGCAACAAGATGTTATTGAAATAAAGTTCTGAAAGTTCTCTGTGAAACTGAGAGCGATTCTCTCTCCATACATTTTTAAAAACGTTAACGTTGTTTTCTCGGGATAGACGATGTAACCGTACTCGGACTTCACTCTTCTACTTCGTACTCTGTTATAAAGATTCCACTCACGCACTCGTAAAAACGAGCCCATAGAGTCCACGGCAAAACGCACTCGCACTCATTCATCGCGCGTAGTTGCGCAGAAAGAAAAGCAAGCATTAAAAATTTTATAATATAGTTGAACCGCGCCGTGTTCATCGTGCTTATTACGATTGTGGTCTATCACGTCGTCCCGCCAGTTGCTGACACGTATGTGAGTTTCTCGCCTGTGGTCCAGAGGTAGTCGTAAAAATTAATTTTTTTTCTTCCTACGGTAGGCTAATATTCCGTTTGAAGACATGACAGGCAATTATTGCGTGTGCTCTGAGTTACCGCAAAAATGTCCGTTTATTTTGCCCGTTCTTTCCGTTGAAAAACCATCGCTAGTTTTCGAGAAGCACTTACCGATGCACAGCTATAAAGTGCAAATGAATGAATAAGAGAATGAATAAGAGTTACGGCACATTTTGATGAATATTGAATTATCCTCGTAGTTTAATTATCTTTAGTATATCTACGAAATTCGGTTATACGGTTATCTTACCGTGTAATTGCATATAATTATATATAACTGTAGACTGTATGTTCATAGGACATATCAAGCTCTAAAATGCAGTCTTTTGAGGAATAAAACGAAGTTTGTCGCCGATATATTTAGCGTGGAATTCCATCAGAATGGACGCCGCTATGATATTATTGTCCGCGGTCGTGACTATTCGGTCGACCTGACGTTAAGTGCTTCCTTTGATCGCCTTTCTGCCTTTGTTTCGCATTAAAGCACGTACTCCACTAAGCCCGTACTAAAAGAAGCGAGCGCGAAACCTCGGAAAGCCTTTCAATCTCTTTGATTCTGTATCCAACTCAACGAGAAACTTCTACTGGCTTACTTATTAAAAATCGCTTCTTTGTGAAATAAGAACATGCCGATGCAAAACGGTCTGCGCTTTCTACTTTGCTCGTAGCGTCGACCGAATATTGCGGGACACTTGAAAAATATATGTATACAGTATTAAGAGGTTAATCGGAATCACCGTAAAAGCATACCGATCACGAAAAACATTTCGCATCGATGCCAAATGGACGTGAAAGAGACGTATTTACACGAAGAGAGTATTTATACAAATTGCACAAATTCGCAATTTTATTTGTTACGTCAGACGAAATGATGATGCACGTACGAAATATGTGTTTGTTAATGTATAAAATTTTTTTTATCAGAGAAGTAATCTAAGCCGCGGTATCGATACTTTTCGGAAAACCCGTGCGGGAAATGCGATACGAAACGTCATATCGATGACGAATGTGCGGCGTGCACCGAAATCATCAGCGTCGATTTCAACGGCGAAACTCTCTTCGACCCAGTTGGGCTTGATTTTTCTTCAACTAAACGTCGACGAAGACTCGACTAGCACACACCGCCGTGAGAAACGTTACAGCGGTGGGCGTGACCGTGGTCATTCTATCACGAAAACGGTCATAACTTCCGATGCGGAGATCTCGCATCGCGATATTTGTCCGAGTTACATTCGCATAACATATTGTCGATTAACACGCCTATTTCCGCTGGAAACGCACGAGCGCGCCTTCGTATCGCTCGTGCTTTCGCGTTTATCCACAAAAGTGGTTTCCCCAGCGTGGTTTGCCTCTTAGGAGACGAACGAAGGGCGAGAAGGGGGAGGGGGGATTGTCTCTTTTCGACTTTCATGAATTTTTGATGTATCGCTACGGTATTCGGAGCAAGAAACGATTTCGAGAAAACGCTCTTCGATATTATGCAAAGCGCCGCGAGGAGATATCTTTAGGGAGGTTTCCATCGACAAGCGATTCTCTCTCTAGGCATCGAAAACCGTCAAGCGAGTCTCTCTCTCTCTCTCTCTCTCTCTCTCTCTCTCTCTCTTTTCCCCCTCACTTCTCTCGCTTTTCTTCCCTTTTCCGATGGTATAACGGAAATAAATCTCTTCGAGAACGATGTTTTATCGGAGTTTAGATTTTTCAGGCTCGCCTTTAAAGAGACAGGCCCGTTTTGTTAGCTCGTTTGTCCCCGCGATTTTCCCCTGGATTTTTATGTACGCCCGCGGATCGCATCGCATCGCATCGCGATCATACATCATCCGGAACGGGACGCGTGCGCGGCAGCGCGCGTCGGTCCGCATTTTCAAAGAGCGGACGATATTCGCGGTATTTAAATACCGTGCGACGAAATATCGCAGAGTCAACTATTCATCCCGCGGTCGGGTAAACTGGGCCAACTTGCGGGCTCGCGCGCACAGAAATCGTGATTTTTTTTTCCTCCCTCTGCACCGCGCGCGCGCGCAGATTCCACTGGCGTTTCACGTTCTACCCATTTTCTCGTGCACGAGCGCCCGATCTGCCGGAATCTGCTGCATCGAGTCTGATTTATTTGCATTCGCATTTGTTGTGTCGACACGTGCATCGGTATCGCCGCTCGTATCCTTTACGCGCAAGCTATCACGCTCATCCTGTATCTGGGGCCCTCTCGTTACCTTCTCTCTCAACGTCTCTCCTTTCGCCGGCAAATTGCAAATCGCTCCCGAGCGTGGCGGTTCTAGTCTCCACCATCGTCCCACTTGATGAAACACACTTCGACGTTCCCTCGAATAGGCGATCCTTTGAATTTTTATCCGGAGTCCGCTATAAATTTTTACTGCGCAGGAAACTACTCGGAAATCTGCAAACGCTCCCGACTGACACTACGTGATTTTTTTTTTTGCAATGTTACGGTGCCACCTTCGTCTCGAAATGCATCCTCGAAACGAGGTTACGTGTATGTATATATGCGCCCGAAAAGAGGCTAGGAACATGCACGTTGGTGCGCTATAAGAAGAAATTCTTGATATCATAAATCACGACTCCAAGCGATGTCGTCACTTCATCCTGAGGTACCTGGGAATTTTATACGTACGTAATATGCATTTTTATGTCGAAGGGCTTTTTGAATAAAATATTGATGTAGCTCAACTTGTGCGTCTTTGTTTCAAAAATTTTCGCAATTATATATCTCTGACTTCTATTGTGAGTAAACGACGATTCTATCGATTTACTTCGTCTGATTCTTTTGTTTTCTCTCTCTCTCTCTCTCTCTCTCTCTCTCTCTCTCTCTCTCTCTCTCTCTCTTTTCTTTTTTCTCTACACAGCATATTTATACGTACACGTTTATCGGCGATAATTGTTCTGCTTTACGGACAGACCGGAATGGAAAATAATAAAGCGATAACAAATTAATATATGAATGTATTGAGTATCTTTGTTTTTTTTCTTTTCAATCTCGTCTCGCTGATTATTATCGCTGATGTTACCATAATGGTAAATCTCTATCTCTGTCTAAATAGTCACAATCTTGTTTTGATTGGAACGTCATGCTACGTTATATATCCGATTATTCGGCATCCTGTTAAGTTATGCAGACGATACGCGTGCTGACGGCGCTGTCGTTTGAAATTAGAGCTGGTCGATTATTGCGGATATCGACTGGTCGACGCGGAAGCTCATCGGGGAGCCCGGTATGCACGTCTCGGCATCTTACGCCGATTGCAATAGCGTCGTACAATTATTGCAAGCGGATATTACGCACGCGCCGCGTGCGATCTGAATTTCTAATCCACTTGGCGCGTTCCGTTAATTGCAGCCCGGCTAACCACATATCTACCGTGATATTAATTACAGGCGATCGTTCCCCTTACCGTACAAGTCTGCCACCCTCGCGCGAGAAACTCTAACTTGATTTATTCAACGTTAGGTGTATCCCTAGTCTCCGTCCGTCGAGAGGGTCGTTACACGATGTATGTCCGAATACTTCAACGTCCGCTACTCGTTCTTCTCCCGGTGATTTAAGCGAACAATTTACAATATCCTCGCATCTCTACCGTTTTTTTTTTTCCTGTCCAGCTTATATTCATTTTTCTTCGCCATTATATACGCGTCAACCCTCCCTCTCTCCCTCTAATCTTTGCTCGCTTAATTCACTTCTCGCGCGTCACGTTGGTGGTTCTTCTAATGTATGGCTGCCGAGGAAGGACACCCGATTCTCTCACACACGTTGGATTTTTTCTTCCGCGAAGTAGAGGTTTCTTTCCTCGAGGTCGTCGACGGGTCGTTACTGACCCGTACATTATGTATTAACGGGTAACGTGATACCATCCTGAATATTTACGACGCAACGTACGGGAATAACATATTTGATGGAAGCCACCGTCGCCGTTGTGGTCAACATTTGAGGAGCTTCGCTCGTCGACTTTCGTAGATTTTTATGGAACGTTTGTTGGTTTTTGTTGGAATTTTTGTACGGCGTATTTGTAGGAGTCAAAGCGAAGAGCACGGCCGAAATATTCGCGGTGCACTGTTTGACCTGTTAAAATGCAACCGCATAGCACAGTCTCTCATTGCAATCGTGCAAAATATTTTTCCGGCGTCAAGTCTCCCCGAACATTGGTCGTTGACGCACGAACCGCTAACGATCATAGCTTTTAATCAAACAGAACGTTTCGCTGGACGACCGCGTATGCAGAGACTCGCGAATAAATCGCGACGAAATAAATGCTGTTTGCAAAATACGAATTGATCCTCTGTCTCGACTTTGTCCTGCGTACGCATGTGCGTGGCTTTTTTTTCTCACCGCGTCCGTGGATCGGATTCAATCCTTTCGGTTGATCGAACGATCAATACAAAATAATCTGTCGTGATACGTTGATAAAATACGCGTGCAACTTCCAACATCGGGATGCGTAGTTTTTGTGTAATTTTTGGAAACGCATTTGCGTTTACATTTGTTTAACTGCGTGAATTCTGATAGCTTTGCCTTTATATATTTGCAACTGCAACTTGCAACACTCTAGCTCGTGTTTGCAAGCCACTCGCCGATATATCCGTTATTTTTTGCTTCGATATTACAGAAAATCACTTCAATATGATATATAATTATTTGATAAAATATAATAAAGCAATATAATATTATTTTTATTAAATATTTATTTCGAAAAGTAATCGAATATGATTGAAAGATTAACAGCGTCAAATGTGTTTTATCCAAAATGCATTTGCAACTAAAAACGAATTCGTAAAAATTGATTATAATTGGATCTGTCCCGAAATGGAAAACCCGTCAATTGTTATATAGCAAGGTAGATTTCGATCAACTGACTTTCGATATGCCTCCGGTTTGCTGTCTCTGATGTGCCAGACGCAGAAGTTACCATTTCATCGGAATTCGATGTCGAGAATTCGTTTTATTTATGCAATCTCACGAAGAGACGGTAACCCCGGATATGATAGGAGTAACGCGTAACCCCCCGAAAGGGGGGGCGAGAAGACATTTAAGGGAGCGTATCGCGCGGATTTCGTGGGAACGACGCGCTCGGGTTAGACGAAACAAAGCCACCGACCTCGGCGACCGCGAAACTTAACACCGCGCTCGTTGCATTCAGACGTGTAGAAACGCAACGAAGAAGACGAATACCCGTGCGGTCGTAGACGACCACCGGTGCGACGGCGAAAAAACGGCGCGCGTTCTCCATATCGAGGCTCGCGGCGAAGTCGACGAAGGCTGCGAGGCGAGGGGATCGAAACTGGTCGAATCCGGATATTTTTTGGCGTGTATCACGGTGGTACCTTCGTGCCGGGCTATAAACTCCGACATTCATTTTGGTAACACTGCGGTGCTGAACTAGGTTTTATTTTTTTTCATGACTCGTGCGATTTCCTCGTGTTATATGACTGTTGTGCTCTCTTTTGTTCCTCCCCTGCCGGATCGAGTACAGACTCAATCTAAATTGATTATTCATCCTACAAAATGTCAGTTTTATTTCCCTCTGTTTTAATTGCCTTTTTAGTTATTGCGATAGTTTTTTGTAAACCGTTCTCCGAGACTTTGCGACAGCGTTCTTTGCGGTGCTATTTCGATAAAAAAATTCGAATGATTTTGATTTTAATCGACGCCGAACGGAAGGCGATAATGTTTCTGATCGGAACTCGCCTCGATTACGCGTTGATTAGAAGGCGGGGCTAATTTAACGACGTGTTTCAATGTACCAAGTTACATCGTGTATCGGCGGTACGCGTAACACTTCCTCGTTTCTATCCCGACACGAGTAGCCGAACAATCGGACACCAGCCAACTGTTATGGAAGTTTTAGCGGTGCGGAAAATTGCGGCGTATCTTTTTTTTTTTTTTTTTTTTTTCGTCATTGCTATTGGCCTTGCGTACGCGATGCGCGACGCAATCACCGGGGCAGGATGTGCCGTCGGGCCAAAATAATTATGTTTGACGGGCAGGTGCAGGTGAGAGCGCTCTTTCGAGCGCCGATAAAAGCGGCCTTTTTTACGACTCGGCTGACCATAAAAAAGACGCGTTCATTCACTGCCCGCGAAATCCCTTTTACGCCTCGGTTAATTTTACTACCGTTCGGACGAAGCGTGTGAGTAAGCATCGGCGCGATTATCAATTTTTCGGAGATGCATGCACGCATATCGCCGATCGAGATCAGGTCGTAAATATTAAAATATATACTCGCACTTCCTACCGCAACAGCGGACTTGAAAAGTTATTTCGCGAACTCGTTTCGTTTTCTTGTGTAAAACGTGTTTTCACGATGACGTTCCGAGGGGAAACGAATCGGAGAGAAAATTCGCTCTCTCATTTTTCTTTGTATACGAACGTTCTGAAATAATTTGAATAGAAATAACGATTTTAATTCGGAGACTATATAGATTAAAACGGATATAATAATATAGCAGCTTCGACTGTGCTTTCTCTACTTTGCTTGGATTACCGTTAGACCGTCGGACAACTACGCTCTGTCGTTTTATCTAGGCTCGAGTAATCCAACTTGCCCTTCGTTTTATGTAGAGGATGTTATATACCCGAAGAGTATACGACTTGCGAGATAAACGCAATTTCCGACATCGAAATACACCCGCGTCGGAGTGAAAAAACGGCCCGCCGGAGGAATTGGATACTGGCGATGCACACGAAAAATGCAATAATTCCTCATAAAAATGGACGATGTAATCCCTACACTGGCAATCGATTTCCGGCCGACATCGCGTTGCGATGATTCCTATGTTTTCACTTTGCGATACCATGCATGTTTCGTTTCTCCTGATGGAAACCGCAATTTATTTCCGACGTACCATTTGCCAGTCGGAAGAATGTAAAAATCTAGATTCCCTCGAATTCCTTCGCGATGCCAAGAGAGCAGGCTAAAAATATATTTTCTGCTCGGGCTCGGATCAAAGTATTTCTTGATTCAATTAAATACTGCGGGATAACATTTATAGAAACAACATTAATGAAACAACATTAATGAAACAACATTAATGAAACAACTTGTCTGTAATTATTTATTTGAATGCTAGCTGATTGAAATAAACTGATTTAATGTAATCCGTGAAACGGGGATGCTAAGTCTCAATATATGCTATGCAAAATTTGGAAGTCATCGGGAATTACGTGGCGTAAGTCGTATGCGACACGATTAAATATGTTACAGCACGTTCATCGTATAAAGTCGCAATCGCGGTACATTAACTGTAACTCAACGGCAATCGCAATTATTCACATACAGTACGAACTACGTGTGGGGCACCTCATACATTAAATCCGCTCCCGCCATACATTAAATTTGCCTACGTTCCGTCTCGCGCGTTAGCGGCACTCGAACGGACGAACTCTCGCCGAACGAGGCGAAACCACGGCGGGTGTACTTTGCGGTTGTTCGTCCGTCGTAGTTTCCGAAGCGCGAAACGCGTTTTAAATAAAAATTACGATCCAACTTTTTCCCTATTAGAAGATCGTTACATGGAACGAGGAAGAATGGCGGTTCGGAAGAATGGCGATTATTTAAATCCACGTCTCCGGGGGGGGGGGGGGGGGGTTCGCGTTTGGCACTCTCTTCCAAAGTAAACTCTTCCTCGCCTCCCGGTATTCGGTGTTCGGTTTAACCCGGGAATTCCCCCAGGGTGGGAGTATGCGTAGGCACACAATTTGCAAATCGGTCAGTCGGTCGATCCGCCAGCTGATCTATCGATCGGGGCATAATTACGCCGGCACGTCGATCGCCGCATTGTCCATTTTGGAGCGACGCACTAACGTGATAATCCGGGCATTAGATGCCGCGGGCGGCACGTATGTAGCAACACAAGGGAATTGTCCATTGTCGGCGCGGGCCGTGCGCTTAACCCAAAGAGGCTTAGCGGTTAATTAGAGCCTGATCGACCGTCCCGCTTGCGATATGTCATTCGTACTATATGCGAGCTGCATCGTGCAACAGATTGTCACGGTCACGCCAAACATACACGATGGTTTCCTAACGGCGTCAACTGTCATTCTTCGTATAAAATCGCATTTCCGTTATAGTCTGATTATCTAATTTTCGCAAATCCATCTATCGCATATCGCTTAACATTGTTTCCAGGATAGGCGTATCCAGGATCTTTTTCAGAAGGGGGGTTATTTTAACTCTGTATTACATAAACAGCAATTTCTTGCATCAATAAATTGCTTTTTTAAATATTTTAGAGCTTAAAATATTTCCTCCCTTCTGATTTTGAATATCTGAGAAAAATATTAGATGTTGTGAATCATAATCATTTTTTTTTTATTATTTTGAATCCACAAGTCCCCGGATATGATCTTTAATTTTTTTGTATTCGAAGTAGTAACTTACAACAAATTAAATTAAACTAAATTAAGGTGAATTTCGCGCGCACGTTTACGTCTTAATTAAAAATAATTATTTCTCTTATCTGAGCGTAGATTAAGTGTCTTCTAATCCCCCCCGTTGGATTGCGAGGAAGGTGAAGCGTAAGGTACTATTTCATCCTGTCGTAGAAAGCTTCTTTAACTCGACTTCTTCGTATCGCCGGCATTTTACCGCCAGACGACCAGTAGTCATATTACCGGGTTGCGACTTCCATCGGAAAGGAAAGCGCTGACCGGTCACTTTATTATATTGCCCGTCGTACCTGGTAACCGGTTCTCTCGAACTCACGGCACGTTGATTTACTTCCGCGCTGAATCGCAGGAATACCTGATTTAATAAGAGTTCGCTCAAAAGTACAAATTATAACGGAGATATCCTGATAATTGGAGAGACTCCTGTGGAATACATAAAACGCACGCTGTTTAATTTATTTCACTGCTACTTTCCATAATCCGTCAAAGCCGTTTTTATTTACAGGCTTCCGCTTGCGAGAGAGCATCTCTCGCAAGAAGCTCCGGGAATCGAAAACAATAAAATCGCGAGGCACTTTATGCTTTAACTGCGTTAACCGCCTGGGTTTAGCGTTAAAAAAAAAAGAAAAGTCCGCGCTCTGCGATGCTATAATCTAATATTAATCTAATATTAAAGAAAACGCGCGGACGCGTCGGAAAAAGTTATATGAGAGGGGACAACATGTGGACCAGCGCGCGATCTAACTCCACTCTCGCAACGACGAGCGATCCGCGCAGTCATTTGGACAAACTCGACGAACTCCGGATTCGATATATCACGTTTCTATACGTTTGCACACGAGCGACAGCGCAATAAATATTTGAGGGAAAGCGAAAACAGGATACAAATAATTTAAAAGTAATAAGAGGAGTAAGAATTTAGATTTATACACCACGTCCCGCCACGGCGGTTGTACACGCGAAAGCTCAAGCTCATTTTTTATTCATATACCTTAATTAAAAAAAAGATCTAATTCCGCCGACCGGTTTCACGAGAAACACAAACGCCGGCGTACAGCGTGTAGCGTGCGCGAGCTTTTGATTACACCGCTGAGTCATTGACAGCCGAGGAAATTTATAGGGGCGAGGGACGATGGGATTCTTTTTCGTGTGCAGCTAAACGGGTCGGCTCTGTCCATTAATCCGTTTTTTGCGCGTTCGCTCGCTCGCTCGCTCGCTCGCTCGTTCGCGCGTATGTGCTATCAGCGGAGATTTACAACTCGCTCGAACGGTTATCAGTGCGACGCTGGCGAAGTGCGGTAGGTGCGAATAAACTTACGAGCTCGTCTGGAAGAGATGTCGATGATTATTGTACGTGCGAGACGCGCCCGTAAGTTCGAACGTTCTAAGACGCCGTTAAGACGCTTTGCGCGAACGGAGGATTATTTTCCCGTTCTCGAAGCGTCTTTAGTGTAATCAGTCTTTCTTTAGAAATCCTTTTATTTTACAGATATTTATAGAAACCGCTTACCGAGATCGCAACGCGTACGTGTACGTTCATCGTCTTATGTGCGACGGTGACGATTCGTTACTCTTCAAGCTGGCGTCTCCATGCTGCTTTCCGTGAAACGAATCGTGAAAGATCGCGAACGTTTTTATGCCTGTTCCCAAGGCCATTAAATGTTTATGCATTTTCGCCAGCTGACGCACTTTCACCGTGAACGGCGAAATGATGGTCCAGAGAAAACGCTATTATTTCGTAATACATCACAATTTGATATTTTTAACGCAAATTTTGCAAAATCACAAAGCGCTGCTTTTCTCCTTTCAGAATTGTTTTTAGATTATATTAAATAGTAGTGATTTTTATAGATGTAATTATGTACAAATAATTATGTAATATTGACAATATTGTATTTTTTTACGAGACGATCACGAGACGATTACATAAATATATATTTATGTGTTAGATAAAAATTAGAACAATAATAATGTTAATAATGTTAATTGGAATAACGTTCATTATACTTAAAGAATGTTTTGCATCCGATAATTATTGAGGCGAACCATGACAGATTTATCACTCCCTTCATCTTCCATTTGCGGTGGTTAAATGCACCACCCTCGCTATCGTTCCCGTGTCCGACTTCATTTGCGTGACACGCTTGATTCTACAAGAATAATTTATGTTTTAACTGTAACCTCGCTCGGATGACGGAATAATAGTGATTTATAGTAACGATTTCCTTGCTTGCAACGTTAAGTGCAACGAGTCACTGATGCACGAATCGTGTTCACCTGAAAAACGCATTCATAATTTTTATTTGATTTTTATTTGCAATTTTATTTGCTTGACAACTTCATCGTCTAAATAAAGAAATTCTTGTTATTATTATATACACAAATATCAAGTTGTTTTAAATCGATTACAGTATGCTATTACAATGTTTATTTGATTGGGAAAAATGGACTTTATGCAAATATTAAAATTTCCACGTTAATAATTTACAATTAACGCATATTTTGCAAATCCCCGTGAGATTACTTCGCTCTCTTCTGTAGAGATTTGTCAATTAATTTCAATCACAATCTACGACACTCGCGTTCACCGCAAAGTGAAGAACTCGCAAGAGTACGGTGGCGAAGCCGTGTTTAAATAATGCCCGTTCCTCGAGCAATTACTCCGAAGTAATCCGCACCCAGCGGCCGTTTGTATTCTCGCAACGCATTCGCGAGAAGACTTTTTCCCAGCGTAACGCCGGCTTAATTACGAGCCGGGGCGCTTAGTACGGCCAGGATATCCGCGGTTAATCAAATCTCAGCGAGGGTGAGGACGATGAGGGCGGCGAGTGACGACGGGAACGATGGCGCGAGTACGGCTCCTCTGATCTGAATACAAACATGCGCGCGCGCGCGCGCGTTTGCTTAAGTAAACGAGTTTCTCCGGACTGGTCGATCGGTCGAGCGAGCGTCGTCGCGGGTACCATCGGGGGGGGGGGGTCACTTTGGTGTTTGTGAGTTCGAGTTCCACTTTGGAAGCCCTCAATAAAACCGCAAGCCGCACGCTGTATTTCGCTTTGAGCCGTCTCTTCCTTCACGTCCTTCCGCCACGCTTTTACCGCCGCCATTCGATCCTATCCGCTACTTCCCGCCCATCCAGCGTGGTTCCGGGGCGACGGAAATGCCTGGTTTCATCCCGAGGATCTGTGATGAAATTTTTTTCACCTCTTCGAATAGTATAAGATATACGGTGTTTGATGGTATTTTATAGTATGTATAATTTTTTGTTTCGAGCACAAAAACGCGATGCGATAGTCTTCTATAAGGTTTTATCATTTCTCGCATTACATTAACGATAATAGAATAAAGCTTCGGAAAGAAATAGTTAAGATTGTATTTCTTGCTATTTTATTCTCGTAATTTCAAACAACGCGAATGTTTTTATTGTCGTTTGTTGTAATTTTCTTTCTGTTTGGAACTGCACGGCGCAACACATTTTAGAAGCTTTCAATCTCTGACTCTTCGCTGGAAGAGTCTCCGATAAACCACAACGACTCGCCCCAATTCCCTTTGAATGCTCTCGTCCCCCCCCCCCCTCTCTCTCTCTCCCGCTCGCCGCGCGCGACCTCCATTGACTCCTTCATTTATCGAGCACGACGACTCACCATACGGCGACGGTAAGACGGGGAAAATCTTGCCGTAATCTTTTGTTCGATGCATGAAATTTCATCTCACTCCGCGTTCCGAAAGATAGATACGAAAACTTATGTAAATTGATAGCGCCGGCCGATGCCATTGCTGACGCTATTGAATATACATTATTTAACTTCCCTCGAGCAATCAAATGCTAAAATGTCGATCACTGGCACTTTACGTGCAACCGTGCCGCCATTTCGCTGACCCAGATTTCGGTTTTATAAACCCGGTGTTACCGACAGGTCAATAGATATTTAAAAAGAAGATACTCTAACACATCTATACACATCTTCTGAAGGTAGTTGATATTAATGTTATCACAGCTCTTTTCGTGACACAAAAGAGGAATGAACTTTACTTTCTAGTTTCCTTTTATTAACGAATGATAAACAGCGTAGATTCAGTAAATCGTAGATGAGTATTTTGGTTGCATGTAACGAGTGACGGAATAACTAATTGGCCCATTTTGAGGAGCCTTGCTTGAAAGTTCCTACGGCTGCCATCTCGTAAGACTCGCGGAAAAGTGTTGGACGATAGATCGGCGAAAGGAGACGAAAGGAGAAAGACGGAGACGCCTAATGAAAAGTTTGCTCGTCTTTTTGCATTCAACGTCGGGCGAGACGGGAGCGGGAGAGGGAGCTACATAATCAGTCTTAACTCGAAAGGATGTTGCTAATTTGTTCGGGCGCGGAATCACGACGGAACGGCGGGAGTTTGCGGCTGCTGACAGACGCGCGCAGCCCACGATGAGTTTTCGAGGCGGTCGCCGAAAGTATCTTCGTCGGAGGCGGGCTGAAAACCCCCTGTCAGAATAGCGATGTGGCGCAAGAAAGGAGACGACCGAAATAAAACGTGGTCGCCGTCGTATCCGAGACAACAAATCAGGAGCGGGAACTAATTTCGCAACACCGATGCAAATAAGGACAGAAGAAGGGAGAGAACGAGAGAGAGATTTCGGTGTTAATTAAAAGTTCTCCAAAATGTAATGCCATCCGCTGATTATGATCTGAGATAGTCTAACGAGTCTTCTAGGAACTTCTGCGGTCTAACCCGACCGACGATGCACCACGATACGGGCCTCGGCACGAAATTCCGGAATGTTCGCGCGTTGTACATGATACACGATTTTCTCTCTCTCTCTCTCTCTCTCTCTCTCTCTCCCCCCCCCCCCGAGTCTGCTCTTTCGACAAGAACGTGTTAAAGTGGTTGATCCTATCGTCATTGCGTTATCGTTGCAAGCACGCGCACGCTCTCCGTTGCACGTGATAACTGCGTCGTTCGCGAGGAATAGAGATTTAGTAGATGGACAAGTATTATAAAAAAATTCTATATGTGTATTTCCTGAAATCGGGGTGAGAAATCACACGTTGTTACGTAACATTATTAATAGCGTTTCATTTATATCGCATGTCAGACACGTTCTATCATAGGCAACTGTATAATCCGGATTTATAGCATGCAAGGAAATATTTCAGAGGGAAAGGGAGGGAGGGAGAGAGAGAGAGAGAGCCAGAGAGAGAGAGAGAGAAAGCAGTGATCCGAAATGGAGAAGCGATTGAAGCTACCGCTGATGAATTATCTCGACAGCCGCATCGCACAGGGCGATACGCGTCGTGAGGAGAGAACGGTTTTCATCATTAGTCTTCAACAAAAGTTCTCTAGAACGTTGCACGGGCAAAAGTCGCGCGCGCGTCATCATTCTTCATCCAGTTAGATCGGCTCTGGAAGGCGTTGACAGGTGAATCGGCCGTAAATTATTATCAATTTCGCCACCGACGATTATTTATAATTGACCCAGATACACGCGCGACACATGTGGAGCGCATTGTTATTTATGACGCTTATGGGGAGGGCGCGCCATGGTACGCTAGTTTAGCGCTGCGCAACACCCCGTGTTGTTATCACCGCCAGCTGTTTTGGCGACGCGCGATTCCAAAATGATTTATTTCGGTCGGGAGATTGATATCACATTTTTGTGGGATACGCGTATAAAAACTAATGCGGCTACGATTTTTTTAACTGTCATTTTATATGTAAATTTTCGTGAAAACTGCCCGTTTTTAATAATCTGTTTCAGCCCGGTTTTCGAAATGTTCTTCGGAAAAAAAAAAACCGTAATCATTTTTATCGGTTTCCCGTGGTTTTTTTCATGTTCACGCGACGCGAATATGCCCGGTAGGTGTGACGGGAGCGCAGTCATCCCGTCGTAACGAGCACGTCACGCGATTGCCCAACAGTGAAGATACCGAAGTGGAAAGTATCGTGAAAAATGAGTCCCGGGCGTGGCCGATGGAGGCTTTGAACGTCGCCCGAGACGCGCGAGAGTTCATGATCGATGAACTCCGGCGATTCTCTCGAAAATGCGTTCGCCCTCGCGCGCGACAGAAATGCGTTTTATAAGGTCGCATCTCCTTCTGATCTCTGACACGCGGCTTTCTCTCGCGTGAGATTTCGCGACTAAGCCGATGCTCGATATCATCTCGAAGCTCGCGTTCTCATCGGAATATCGCGGCACAGACGCGCTAGGCTCCCACGAAGCGTTCTACCTAGAAAACGTTATGGTTGTCCGGCTGGGAATTAACGCTATGTAAAATAACGGAATGTATATATGTAATTTACTTAAATTTCCAATCATCAGAACGGATATAAAGCGCAATGTAATATCGGCCGTCCATGGATGCAATCTGATTTCGAGCGGCTGTGAAGAGTATGTACGTAAATGCACTAACGAGAGAATGACACGTGCTTGAAATTACATTGCTGCGGATACCGATAATCCTTTTTCGTAATTTAATGTTGATATTACGCATAATGGCGCTAACAACGGATAATCACGGTCGAGACAATGCATAGAAATGTATTAAACCGTTCGTACTGATCATTAATAATTCGCGCAAACCATATTTGCAACAGTCACAATGCACGTATATCGACATACGCGATGAGAGGGAGGGGGGGAGGGGGGGAAATATCGCCGGGATTGGAACGGGAGCGCCATAAACCCAGTTAGCGTTCTAGCCTCTAGTCGTTTCATCTTCCCTCGGCTGCGCCTCGCCTTCTTTTAGGAACGCCATCAATTTTTTAATGCTGATCGATTTTTATCGACGCTGACCGGTTACTGCTGAATGTTAAAACGGGATCTCGACGCCGCCACCTCCCGGGAAAAACGGCTCGGCTGCGCTGTAAAGACGAGTCGCTATCTTGTATCTGAACATCAGCCAAGCTAAATAGTCTCGGGCATTTCTCTTCCAGCTGACACCCGCTCGTTCTTCTCTCGGAGACGTGGCGAAGAAAAAGAACGAGGGCGGGGGAGAAGGGGGGGGACGCGACTAAACGGCGACGCTTTCGTTCCACTATTAGGGGCATCCGCTGGTAAATTCGATTAACGAGGAACAGATCGGACGCTATTGAATCACAATCGCTGCGCTTTGATCTTTGTTGCATTCACGATTGCAACTCGATTTCATTTCGGTTCCTCCCCCGTTCCACCGCTCCGCGTAACGGGATGAAAACATCAGGGATATAATTCGAGGGTCCATCGATAATGACACTGACGGATCGGAACGCGATAAAGGTCCGGGGATTAAGATACGCGAGCCGTCGATCGGACGGATTAAGGGATCACAAAAAGCGAGTGCCGCGCTCGTCTCGTGTTGCAAGTCGAGCCGGATTAAAGCACATCGAAGGCGAGACGCGATTGGAAATTTTCTCGGGGGAGTAATTGTCGATAGCTGTGTGTTACGCTTCTTTCGCGAAATCGCCCCTCGATGAAGAATTGAAGAAGTGAAACGAAACATTTCACACGCGTCGACCGCACACCGAAATGCGTTTCGCATCGGAGGAAAAAAAAATCCAGCGTCCCGTTGTGGCAACGCGCGTGTCTGCGCAACGCGATTTGTATACACATAGCGATTTAATTATCTTCCCACGGTCATTGCAATGGCGGTTCCCTCCCCGCCCATAGAAATCTCGTTACACGGGAGGTGTTGAAGAAACGCACGTAGGCGCGTAGCCGCGATTTGTCATAGCCGCTTTCCGCTGCGCGACGCAAAGTGACTAATGCTGATTAGCTGCCGAGCGATCTGAGTATATCCAATTACGCCGTCGCTCGCGTGCGTCCAACCTCCTCTCGCGTCCGTTTGCCTTAATCCCGCGGAATAATTTGCTTCCGCGCGCAGTCCGTCATGCGCCGTCAACGAAACAGACGGCGAGCCCGCACACGAAGCACGTTCGCGCTGCCAATTTCCTTCTTTTGTTCTTAATAAAATTTATTTACTCAAATTCCGCATTTGTAACAAAAATGTTGAATACAATTTTTTATTGGAAACGTGATTTCGTACATGTGGTCTCTGTGTACACGGCCTGTGTCACGGTGCCGGCTGTGCGCGCCTGTAAATTTCGACCGAGAAACGACGAATCAATTAGTCCGCCAGCCGATCCGTTAAATGATTTTGCCGCGGTCGAATCGATTCGCCGAGACGGGTTCGCCGGCGCCCTTTATCGCCCCGGCAGAAATCGCGTAATCATCGCGCGTCAGCGTATCCTCGGTGAGATCGGTCTCTTCGGCTGCGCCCGCTCGGGCCACGGATATCCCATGCGATCCCTCATTGTATTTCTCGGGCGACGAAGATAAAGCTGACTTATTGTCGGATGAATCTTGAAATATGGACAAAATGTCGGCTGGCGAGGCGCTGTTGTAGTCGCTATTATCGCACGTTTCTTCCTCTCGCGCACTCTCATGCTTCACTCGTTTGTTAAACAGACGGTTCAATGTGATACGTTAAGGAGTAATTATATATTAATTGCAGATTGCATTGTCAATAAATTAGAAACGGAGGCGAAATCTAACACCTCATCATTAACTTATCGAACGGGGGTACCGCGTCAATTATAGCAACGAGACCAGTCGTGCGTTACATCGGGAACTCTCACTTTGAATGTTTCTAAGCTCGGCTTTGTAATCGCGCCCCGTCCGTCCGGCTCCTCCTGAAGCCTCCTTATTATAACGTGCTTCTCTCCAGCGCAACGGTACTTCCACCACACGACGATGATAATATTATCAGGCCGGCCGTGCCGTCGGACGTGCAAATTATATATTGTCGGGCTAACGATGTCGGTGCGGCGCGATTCTTCCTTCGCTCTCGGCCGTTTTCCGCGGCGATGCCTCCGCGCATTAGGGCGGATCGTGCTTTCTAATCCGCGTTCGATATCGCATACGAACGCTCCGGCAACCCGTTGTTTGATCGTCAGCGAGAGCGATCGCACAGTCCCGATCTCGCGCCTCTTCGAGACGAACCTTGCTGCACAAAGAAACTGCGCCGCAGCCATACTTTCTCGTAGCAAAATTATCGGCTTCATAGATTCCTTTTTTATATATATATATATATTTCAGCTTTCTTCATTAAGAACGCATACAATTGTTTAATCGCGTTTATTTTTAATGAATTAGAAAAAAAAATCCTTTCGGCTCGTTCTGCGGCTTGACAGTTGACAACTGCGTTCTCGAAGATGCTCCGCCGGGACATTGACACCTTCGCTCTCACGGCGGCTCGTCCGTTCCGCCGTGTTCCTCCGAGCATTGTGTCCTCTCGCGGTCTCCACGGCGCGGCGTTATCGCGCCGGACAATAATCGCCGGTGTCAGGAGAGAAAGAAAGGGAGAAAGAAGTGAAAAGGGCCCCGGCCGTCCGTCGTCGATGCCGCGCCACGGACAATGAGCGATCGCCGCGCGCGATGGATCGCCTTTTAATTCCTCACTCCCGCGGCCCGCGGTCCTTTTTTCGCGAATGTCAGCTCCGCTGGCCGGCGTCGGTCAAATGGAACGTGAAACCCGTAGCGTGCCCGTTCACCACGAATCGTCCGCTCCGGCCCGTTGAATCCTTTACCGTCTGCCGTGCGTCTTTCTCCATTCTGCAACGCCGGGCATGCGAGCGGTGGCGCTTTTGCGAAAAAAATGCGATCGTCCGCATTTGAGCGAGTCCGCAGCGAGCGGCGATGCCTCGAGACAGCCGTTTCGCACACGCGCTCGAGGCACTTTATTTTCCAAAGGATTGTTTTTCCAAGAGAATTCGTATTCTTTAGTAGTTCGTGACAGTCTTTTGTCAATTTTCGCAGTAGCAGTATGAAAATGTTGAAGCTACCGCCAGCTTTGAAGTAGACAATCGAAAACGAGAGGCTTTTCACGAGGTAAACTTGACGAGACGCTTCGCTTTGTGCCAGACCAGTTGGGCAAATTCAGAGAGTGCAAAGGGTAACATTACATATCGACGGGACATATGAGACTTCTGCCTTTCTCACGCAATGAACACTGAATAAAATGGAAACCGCATGAATGCACTTGGCCGGGAACTCAATGATAGACCTCGTCGTACGTAGAGAATTTCGGTGGAAATTATATGATTCGTTTGAATCATATAAATGTACATCTCTTATGAAAATACGAATCTGAATTTAAATGTAAAATATACTGCCACTTTAATTAAGATCCGTTGCATTATTAAAAAAATAGAATCCATTTTTATAAATATGGGGTTTCGCGCGTTCTACGAAAATTTTTAAATTCTTCGTGCACATTATGATATAATATAGGGAAATAAATTAATGTGAACGTGATTAATTCTCCCAAATCTGCTGAAAATTCGGTATATGAATATTAACATTTTTAATTGTAATTTTTTTATTATTTATCAAAAAAATTATCTTATGTCTCCGAAATTAATCCTATTTAATCTCTATAATCTTTACATCTAATCCTTTAAATTTTAATGAAAGGTTTAATATTTTTATTCAGAATATTCAATATATATATTTCTTTTTTCATTTTAAGTTTTTTCGTTTATAAAACATGCCATGTACGTATAGAAATTTGAGGTGCGCTGTGTATAATATTGAAAATAAAATATAAAACATTTTACAACCGTGTCTCCACAAACTTTTCTCAAAAATACTTTTTATACATCTCTCAAGCTTAGTGTAGTGAGCTTATCTATGCGACCTTTATCTGAAATGAGGATCGAAGTTTTACATTTCTATTTTTATGGAGCCGGCTACACTCTCTTCTTCTCTTTATTAAAATTAATTCTACCATATGTACTTAGAGAGCAATCTCGAGGTAACAGTAGCACAAAAGAAATCCAATGTATTAAGCCATCCGCGAATATCGCTACTTGAAAGATGAAACTGCTTTTTAGTAAAAGCAAAGAGACGCTTTGAAGTCGTTCATCAAATAATTACTATTTTAATTAATTAAAGAAGATTATTAGCATTTTCATTTAATAATTGAGATGTCTACGTTCAAAACGCAAAGTAAAGAATAAAATTTGTTTGTTTATTTTTTTTTTAGTTTAATATTTAATCTATTAAAATTTACCAATATAGACCTCATTATCGTGTTAAATTAATTCTGTTAAATTATGTCCCATCTTATATAATTGCACAGATTGCATTAATATTTATGTGAAGCAATTATATTAAAGTACAAATAAATATTATAATTCGGTTTTACGTATTTATGTACAAAAGGACGCATAAATTATTACATCAACGAAGGGATTGAAGGTAGATTATTAAATACTTCTAATAATCTCGTGTTTAATAAAGCGCGACAGTTTTGATACAATCAATTATCCGTATATTATTGAAAATTTATTGGTTGACGATCCGTATGAAATCCGTATAAAATAACTCCCATGACAGACATTCCGAGAGCATATTTATTTCTTCATACGAAATTTCCTCCTTCGTTGGCCACTTATCGATATTATCAACCCAGGTAATGCGAGGCATACAACATAGGCTGAGCACCGATCGTTATCGATCGCATAAATAACGTACATCGGAAACGCCGATCGGCGTCATCGGACCGCACAAACCGTTAAAAGTGCCGACCGCGTAAAAATATCGGGGGGGGGGGGGGCAATATTCATTTTTCGAGAAACTTCGCCGCCAAAGTAACGAGTATATAACGGCGGCGAGGCTCTCCGTCGCGAAAAACGTCCGCAATCGGGGTAGAAGCGGACCATTCACTCGACCAAATCACTCGACTAGTTTATATTCAAGAGTTCCGTTAATTCGTTGCGCTGCTGCTGCTGCTGCTGCAGCAAGACGATGCTGGAGGCTTTGGATTATCCAGTGGAGTTGAAGTGCGCTGGCGCCGTCGCCCCCTCCCCCCTCCTCCCTCCGCCCTATCCTCCGTTCGTTGTGGCATAAAGTTGGTAATCCAAACGCGGCGTAAACTAAATGCATAAGTAAATCCGATACTTTGCTTCCCTCCGCTTCTCGCCTAGCGAAGGGAAGAGCGGTGGATCAACCGGTGAAAGAAGAGAGAGACGTGCATACCAATGCATTGTGTGAAACATACAGCAGGAAATAGATGTTTGATGTGCCAAAGAAAAAGAAAGCCCGCACAAAATTCAATTTTCTGATATATTTTTGCAATAAACCTCCGGCATAAAAAAAACTTTTCTTAATAAAGCGACGTGTTTACGCGATAAAAGCGTCGTCGGATTTGCATGAATTTCCCGTCATGGCTCGAGTTGGAAATTACGCTCCTACTTTTCATCGTAAACTTCCCTGTTAATTTAATTGAGGCCTGTAACGAGATTGTAATAGTCAATAGTAATGTTTAAAAGGCGCTTCAGGTTTTATTACATTGAAAGAAATTGAGAAATTTTTTTCTTAATACCAAAGCAATAATCTTAACATAAATTTCAACGTAAATAAAACTTTGCGATTTTAAATAGGAAACGGAATATTACAGGTAATACCGAAAGAAGCGACTGTTGTGTGAGAAGTTCGACTGTTGGGAATATCGAAAAATATACATTAAACACAAATTTAAAAAATTTGAAAGTAAGAGAGAAATTTGCTCCCGTCTGTGTTAACACGATGACGTGCACGAGGGAGCTCCGGCCACTGCCAGACTTATAATTTCGCCGTTCCACGGCGATAGCTACTTTCCAGCGATCACCGGCGTCGCCTTTTATGCGCTTGGAAGCGTTCCGAGACGGGCTGGCGTTACAAGATGATCTTGTAGGAAAATGCGAATCGTGGAAGGAACGAGCGAGGGAGACGTGAAATACGACAGCGGAAAATCAGAAGGCACTCCGCGACGCTCCTTAAGTCTCCTTTCGAGATTAACGTCGATGACGTTAAAGTGGCTTTAATCGCCTGCTAAGTGTGTGCTTTATTTAGCGTGGTTGTTTCACGGGAGCGTGGTGGCGCGAGAGTGCGGAATAAAATGAGGGCGAAACGACGAGGGGAGGAAAGAATCGCGCCGGTAATATGATTACCGGTGAAATTGCCGTTTTATTCACAGTACACTCGGGCAGATGCATCGATTCTCAAGCTGTATCTCATAAATCGTGCGAGAGACTTTATCCTTTTTATCGTATATATCCTAATGCATGTAATAAATAAATGTATGGAGTACGGGACTTGACAGAAATTAAACCGTAATTGCGGAATAAAGGGTTTAAGAATCGTCGAGATAGGATTTATTAGGAACAAAGAGCAGTAACATAGGCGATGTTAAACGTGTGATAATCATACAATCGCACACACGACTGTGTGTGCGCGATTGTATGAAATATGATCATAACGTTATGATTAGCGTTTAATCGACGCGACGAGGGGATCGACCGTTATCGCGATTAATTTCGGGCACGGTAAATGTTTCGAAATTTCCGCGTAATTAGCCTTTTTCGCGAAAGTGTAATTTATGTATGGATGAAACTACGCTTTTCTCCGCATAACGGACGCCGTCCTGGCTTATTTAGCATGCTTTTGTTGCGGCGTGTTGCACAATCTCATCTGGAAAGCACTATGAGCCGCGGAATGGTCCGTGATGTGTTTTTAATTAAATGCCTATTTAATTAAACCATTTAATTAAGGCCTCATAAATGCCCGCTACCCGCTCATGATGACGTCGATGCTCTTTGTTCTCTCTTTGTGGTGCTGCAAACGCTGTTCGGAACGGATACAGACACTGTTAACCGATTGCTAATAATTTTCTTTTTTTTTTTTTTTTTTTTCACGCTTCTCACTGAATAATCTTGTCTGCACTTATCGAGGAAAAAATAAACAAATTGCGTATTCTCGCGTCAGTCTCATCGTATTTCCGCGTTTGCTAATTACGATGGGAATTACGGGTGTGAAGATTTCATCACGAGGTTCATTATTGAGAAGCCATACGATCCGATCTTCATTTCGATACTCTCTTTCGCACTCCACGATGATCCAGAAGCGAGATAATTAAGCGGATTTTCACTTGATCGCGAACGATAAAATTCAGTCGAGAGCCGCCTGTCCTTTCGCGAATATCTCGTGGAAAAGTCTGAATACGGCTACGTGCACGCACGTGTATCTATCGTTTCGACGATTAATCGATGGGATTTGTGAGCGAGGGATCCTTCTCATAGTGGGTTTTCTTCTCTCACGAAACCGCGGGTCCCGCCGTTAAAAAGAATCGAATAACGTGCTTCGCCGCACGTGTCTCGAGCGTTACGGGCATTGATCTCGGGTCGAGCCTGTGATTCGATTACGTTATGTGCCCGCGTAACGGCGACAGTACGTCTGCGTTCGTACAGAATGATGTCGCGCGGTTGATAAATACGACCGAATGGCACAATCGAGCCGTACCGTAAATTCACTCTTTCGTTATTTATCACGTGTTTGCTGCAAATTACGCCGGTACGAAACATTAAACAAATCGAATGAACGTTACGCGGCGATGAAATTACGGAATGGCATTCCGATACCTATCCGCACTTGTTTGTCATCCAATTAAGGTCGGAGGTTTTACGCCCCGTATTTAACGATCAGGTCGGAAACATTATTCCCCCGGTGTTCTCGTGTCGTTTTAGTCTAATCGACGGGTATCTTGGCTGTCATCCAGAAAATCGCGAATAATCACGCACGAGCTCGGCTAGTTTGCCAGCGAAACTACGATGAATAATCGCAGGAATTTAATTACGTTGGTTATCCCGCGCGCGCGCGCGCGCACGCGCGCAGTATTGCACATAAATCACAAATGCGACGAAGACCAGGTGATTCGCTTAATTGAGACCGCATTCGTCATCGTCGCCGCTGCCGCACGTTTTCTATAGGCGCGACTAAACGGTTTCTCTTTCCGTATATCTCCGGATTACCGATCGCAGTCTCGTTCGATTAATCGAGCTCGAATCTAAGAACTCATGTCTCTCGTCGGAATCCGCCTCGGGGCGACGAATGCGATTTTCGCGTTTTCTCCTTCCTTGAAATTCTGATAGCGCGCTGCGACTCGCCAGCGCGCCTCCCGACACTTGACCTCCGGAATTAAAGACGACGAATGGCTTGGCTCCATTGATTACCGTTAACTCCGTCGGTAGAACACACCGCCGAGGTGAAATTTCACCGCCGCGTGTGTCCCGTTATGCGATTGATAATGCTCGTCGGCACGAGCGAGTCGATTTATTATGCACCGTCTATGCGATGTAAATCACATCGCGCCGCTGCGCCGTGACGAAAATATCTCGCTGTTTTGCGCCGATAATCTTGGTGTACGTGTGTGTAATGTGATTTATCTCGCGCGCATAATCCATTGCGATCAAATTGTCGAGGATAAATTCGTCCGACATATGCATGTAGCATCATGTGTTATTGCGTGGATTCTTCATAAGATGAGCGAGTTGTTTTCCGTCGCCTCTCGATTATCCGAAGGAATTTTTAATATTACTTTCATTCGTATAGGGCTTCCGGCATCGATTTCATAAAGTTTAATGCGATAGGAAGACTCGTCGCTTCATTTAGCCTTCATTAGCACTTTATGATTATTGCAATAATAATTAATATGATTGAAAATTATTACTTGTATTTGTCAATGAAATTGCTGTTAATATGTTTGAAGGATAAAGAGACGAGCAATTAATCAACAAAATTATATTTAAAGATAGTTTTATATATAATACGTATTTAGAAATATAAAAGCCATAAGACTAAATAATTGGTGAGATTCAGGAATATTTATAGAGGATCCCAAGTTCGAATTCCAGTCAGTTTCGTTAATTTTTTCGAATTTCTTATACATATGTATAGAATAGCCCCGAACATTCCGGCCAAACTATGAGATTTTATGAGAAATTTAATAATTTAATATTCTATAATTTTTGTTTCGGTACTTTTTGATGAAAAATGCATACTCTTCCTGATATTTGTAAAAATGTAAATAAAATAATCGTGATTTCAGAAAGTTGTTGGACGCTAACTTTTTGAGGAAGCATGTTTATAAGAAACTTTTTGTTCAGAATCAAATTTCTTATAAAATCTCGAAATTTGCCCGGGCCACTCTGCAATAAATAGTAAATAAATTTGTTAAAAATTAAACCGAGCAGCTTTATTAAAATTGAAAGGACTTATGAAAGTTGAGTCAGGATTTAGGTTTCTGAGAAACTCGAACAATAGACGATAATACCGAGATTACACTTATGAACATTGAATGATCCAGGTCTTGGGCAGTATACGAAGAAGTTACAGCGGGCGGGTGTAATGGGCGCCGCACAAAGGATAAGCCAATGTGCCGACACACGTGCATCCAACACGCGGGGGTCGACGACGTGATCCTGGACGGGAGCAGGGCGACGGGTCGAAGACCGGCCATATCACGCTTCCGCGCACACGGTCAACCACCAAGGAGGAGGTTAATTCCATTACACCCTTTGTTGTTTACTGCACCCGGGGGTCGGTCGTCGTCGGCGATCGCCTCACCCTCCACCCTTCCCATCCCCGTTTCGCGCGCGGGCGAGATCGCGTGTGTACGTTCGCGCGACGTCGACCTCCTCCTCCTCCTCTTCCTCCTCCTCCTCCTCCTCCTCTTTTCCTCCCCCGCGATCGTCTGGGCCGCAGAGAATTTAGATCGTGCGGCTTTTCGCGTAATACACGCGTCTCGCCCACCTCGTCTCCCTCTTCTCACGCCCCCTCTGCTCACGGGAACTCACGTTATCCCGGCACGCCGATTCGCGTGCCGCGAGCCGACAGGGAGGCGCAGTCTGACTCGCGTTTCTCGACTTGCGCTCCTCCGCACGACCGCGCGTGTCTTCCCTTGGATGGGATATACGCCAAGTACTTATCGTTTTCGTGCCAAGAAGTTCTCTTTCGAGCATCTTTCGAGGCGAGTAAGTCTCGATAAATTTGGCGCTGTAACGGTTATTCTATCTTTCGTACTCTTTCCGCGAGAGGAAAATACGGTGCTCGAAGGTTTTATCGTAAGATAAATACGGCATACCTCTCTTTCTCTTTTAATCTCTGTGAGATTAATCCCTTGGCGATTATTGCACGTAATACCGGTAATGACAATAACGGATCATTGTAATTTGCTGTAATTCCACGTAATCCTATGTGCATCCATATAAATTAAGCAAAGTCCGTTACCGGCAAAATACGATGAGAAATAACAATGATGGACGGATAGCACGTCTGCGGATTTATTGAAGGGTCAATAACCATGGGAAATGCACTTGGTTCAAACAGGTGAGTTTGATTTCCGAACGATTTTTAGTGCATAGCAATGGAAGTTGATACGGTCGACGTATCGTGTGTGCAGTCAACAGCAACGTGCACGCGACTTCGTAGTTGCTCTTCTTCGCCATTTCGCTCGGCCTTGCCTTCTCCGCGATCGGAGGGGGGTAGGTGGGAAAGGGGACGGGAGCTACTCTTAACTAACGTGGTTAACTATTACGTGGGATGAATTTATTGATTCGACGCAGATCGTTTGTTAATTATGGACGGCGGGGAAGCGAGTGATTGGAAACGTTCGGCGATCGATCGAAAGGGACACGAAGACGGGGATACGCAGCTCAACCAGCGATTGGAGGGCCACTTAGTTGAAATGGGTCTGGGGAAAAACAGGATTAGCAGAGAGGGATATATATCGTCGCTTACGGCGTCACGAAACGAGAACAACAACGAAGTTTCCGAATCGAGCGCGCGAGCACACAGGCTTTATTGTGCCGTTAATGGAAGGTACGCAGACGTGGCTTTTTATAATTGAAGTTGGAACTTGGGTTGCGCAAAATAGTGTACATCTCTGTTACATATCGGCAACGTGATGTGGATAAAACGATGAAAAATATTTCGTACGTCATTGCGTAAAAGGCTGTCGAGCGAAATTATGGAGCAATAACGTGACACGATATCGAATTAAATTCGATAGTTGAGTGCGAAATATATTTGCCTGTGTTTCGTAGGGTATTTTAATTGCGACGGTAACCACGTGGCCGCATTTAAGCGAATCGAGAACACGCCCGCATTCGCGTGGGCGTGTTCGGCCGCCATAGTGGAAACACTTACGCACGCTTGGTTCATTAGCGGCGGGCGAAACTGCAGCTGTATAACTCCCGCGAGTTCTGCAATTGTTTCCGGGCTAATTGTCTTATCGAACCGCCGCGCCGCGCCGCGCCGCGCCGACCCGCACCGAATCGCTTCACGAGGGCGTCGTCGCGTTACAACGTGCCGTAAAAGTCTGCCAAGTAATCGGAACGCTCGGCCCTCGAAAGACGACAGAAATACGATTCGCTTTTTCTCTCGTCACGGCGTCTCCGTGTAGCGTCTTAACGAGCGCCGATGAGCTTTAAGATAGCGATTTACGTAAGCTTTTCTTATCGTGGAGGTGCACGGGCGAAGTATCGAGATGCCCCCAATTGCTTGTTGCGTTACGCGATCAATCGATAAATTCTCGGCAAAAATTCTTCGAAATTTTTTTTTGGCGCAAGCCATTTTCGAAACCTCAAATAATTCCACGATGTTGACTTTATATTTTCGTACTAGGAAATATCACGCGAAATAGGACGCGACCACGAGAAATGATATTTTTTTTGTTAAATTTGACAATTTAATAAAAGCTCTTAAGAAGCGATGACATATTGTCTTAATCTCGATCGCGTACTTAGCATATTTATAGAAATATCCGAGTTCTCGTCGCGAGAATTTTGCGGCTACCTATTTATTAAGCGTGATCTGAATTCGAAGTGGCCTCGTGCAAGAGAACAAGATTATCACCAGCTCGTATAATCGAGAGCGCCAAGTCCATTTGCGTGCAGAGAAATTATGTGCAAGCTCCATAGGCGAGTATCACGGATGAAAACTGGCGTTTGGTCATGTTCCACAACCGCGATAGGCCACCATCACAGCGGATGATATACGAGATTTCAATGGACACGATTCCGCATTACCGATCACCCACCCGCGCGATAATTGAGCATCCTGCACAGTATGTTAAAATAATACATCTGAATGCTTTATATGTCGGTACGTGGAAAAACACTCCCTCGTATCTTCCATTTCACGAGCGATTATTTTTTGTCAAATAAAAACGCATTGCAAATTCATGGTTATTCTTCTGGGAGGCGACAAGGAGTCCGTAACGGATGCAATGGGACAGGAAATTTCTCTTTCGGTATCTTTTGTCTCTCTTGAAAATTTAGGATGTTTTCGCATTCTGGTACATCGAGACGTATCCGTATGAGTGGATAAAAATGCCAGTACACATACGTGCTTTCGGTGTTTCGTCTCATTTTTTTATAGCTCCCTGTAAATGCTGCGTAGCCCCTTCTCGCATTCTTCGCGATATATCTGTCTTTCAGTACTTAATCGTCCGGTAATAACGGCTTTAAAGGGTCGTTACGCGGAACGTTGGCTACGCACTTTTTATTCAACGGGACTACGCGTCCGCGTTATTTGCCTTTGCGCTCCGTTGCCTTGATTGCACGCTGGTGCGAAATTGTCGGCTTTCGAAGCGCCGTGGAACGCGCGAAAAACGCAGCTGCGTACGCATCTCGCTCGTCGCCACCGCAATCGAAGCTTGTTTTTTTTTTTTTTTTAAATTGACACCGCCACGCACCACCTGCCGTATCGCGCTTAAAGAAGACGTTCGAGGCTTATCGAGGATTTAAATACGACGTTACACAGAGAGCGCCCTTCTTTTCGAACCTACCCGGAATCGCATCGTTCGTTTTGGCGTTAGAGTCTGGCTTTCGCAGTTCTGGGAACGCGTACACCTGTAATACCGGATTCTGAACTTCGCCTCTGCTCTCGCGCCGTTGGTTACGAATATGACGCGGCGCGCTATGTAAATCGTGGCAGTGTGCACGAAAAGTCGTAACAAGCCTCCGAACAGATACGCGGAGTCAGTGAATAGATGAAACCCGTGTTACAAAAAAAAAAAAAAAAAAAAAAAGAAAATAAAACGTTTGGCCGAATATTGAAAAATGGATAGAAAAATAAAGCCTTTCTGCCGCGTTGGAAAATAAACAAAAAATTTTTCGGAACGCTGGAAAGTAAATGCAATTTACATCGATAAGTGAAATGGTTACAACTATATTTAACTTGTTTTGAATCTCGCAAATCTTTCCTGGCGCTGGAAATATTTGATATTCGACGCGGTGGCTTTTGAAGCGTTCTTCAAAGTAAAAGTCTCGTTCGAACGCACGAGAGGGAAATACAAAACCGATTTAATTTGATTTAGTTCAAATTTCGCGAGAGAATTTGTTTTGCCTTGTGCTCCATCCGATTTTTAATGTACGAGTTTTTTAATCTTTGCATCGCACGTACATGTACGACATACATACGTATGTGCGGACGATTTGTAAAAAAGTTATCTCCCGATAGAAGAAAGTAATAAATGAAAGCATCAGGATACCATCCAGGCAGCATCCAGGGGATAGATCGGGAAGACACGAACGGGGTGCCAGAGACGTCACGTTCCGGTCATCAATATCGCTTTTTGTCGGCGAGCCAATTAGTCGCGAGTAACGACGTCACAGCCACGGCGGGGCTGTTAAATGCATCGAGATTCTTCCGTTCTTCCGTCTTATTTATCGCGCTCTCTCACGACGTGAAACCCTCCTCTCGCCCTTCCGCGAGCATTGCAGTCAACGTTGCAAGCCACGAGGCGTCCATGCTCACTCGTCCTGACTGACGCTGCTTTCATCCGACCGGAATTGCGACAACTTTACGCCGATGAATGAACTTCTCGAAGTGCGAAGTTAGATAGACGAGATCTCCCGTGTAAGCCCGGCTGCAATTCAATTAGCGATCGCGCGCCAGCGATTCTATCCTTCGCGACGACAGCGCGACGGTTATTATTTAAATGCGAATCGTATAATCCCGCGCGAGTTCTCGGTGAGCGTACGCTGTAACGTCGATTCATCGTCGTAATTTCATTTTCCCTGTTAAGACGGTTAATCTCGCGAGACAATAACAAGAGAGCTTTCGTTATCAATCCTATACTATTATTAGAACGTATTATCTATAATTCTTCGGACGTTGAGGAGTGTTTCATTAATATTATTATATATATGTTATATACTAATATTATTATTATTATATTAGAATCTATCATAATTCTTAGAACGTTGAGGAGGTGAACGTTTCGCTGATATTATTATTACGTATGTTAAAAAACAGCCCGATAAGCCTCGTGGAATAGTTGCAAACTGTTTGCAACTATTAATTCTGGTGGCGGTACCAATGGCTTCCTTGTGATGATCAGTCGATTGAATTTCGTCAGCGTGAAGCCGCGAAGGCGCGATTAAATCCTTCGCTCAAGGCGCGCCTAGTTAAGGCAACCGTATTATCGATTCATAGAAGGAGTTACATAACAGCGAATATACCGAGGAGAAACTACCTCGCCTTCCATAACCGGAATTTCCGCCTACGATAAGCCGCGGCAGCGTCCGGTTGGTTTGTAATTCGGTGCTGCACCGAACAATTTGTCCCGATAAATCGGCGTCCGATGCGCGATGTTATGCGTTTTCGTGAGGAAAAATGAGGGTTTCAGGAAGAGAAAAAGAGAAAGAATGCGCCTAGATAATCTGGCCATTTTTCGCACATCGAACGTCGATCTGTAGAAAAATCTCCGATAAATTCTGATAACGCTGGAAATTTTTTATTATTTCTATACAGGTTGAAACTTTCTGTACTTTGCTTTTCGCTGGAGACTCATTGTTAATCATTGTATCGCTTGACGCACGTCAAGCGACATTAAAATTTGGCGATATTTTGTAATGTAAATATTTGTACAGAACGCTTATTTGAATTTGCAAAAATATCAGGCGATGCGTAATTATAAGTTGAAAATTTATTTATTATAATATAATCGCAAAATGTATATACATAATATTTATTGACCCGAATTTGTCAGAAAAATAACTATTTTTCTGAACGAAGCTTGCTAAAATTCACAGCATACACGTTATTATTTACATGTTGATATATTTATATTTTTTAATATTTTCTCTGTTTATTAATATGTTCTTATTATTGCTATTAGAAGGTTTGCCTTTATAAATCACGCAATCAAGCTTTTTCTGACTTGTCGGATTACTTGAGATATTTTATTTCATTTCCGGCATAACGTTGGAATTTCGGCAACGTCCGTTTGTAAAACACGTTATGCCGACCCGTCTGATCGTTAAATCGGAAATGAGTTCTTAATCCCGACGCCCCACGTCCGACGATATCCGCAGTAACTTCGCTATTTGCCTTTTTCCCTTGGAAGTAATTCGGATTTTATTACGCGCGTGACCCGTCGCTACGCGATTAGCACCTTGATTTCGTGTGTTAAAAATAAAAGTTCGTGCGAATCCGGTTTTATTTTCGACATCTTACAAAAACAATACTAAGGTACACGTGACTCGAGAGAAAAATGTATCTTGAAATTTTAATTACAACCTCGTTCGTTTAACAGTTATTTTTACATTTTATTTTTCTTCTTCGAGATATCAATACGATACGTATACGTCACGTTTTAAATACGATGCAAACAGATCTTGCTAAAATAATTCTCCAGAGAGTGCAACAATCTCTACATACTCTAATCGCTTAAGCTGATGAAACTATTCGCTCGTCTGCGGACAGAATCTATTTATCCGGCGCAAAGGTCATTTTGCGTTCCACTATTTTCGCTCTGTTTTATTAAGGATGATAAATTCCGGAAGGCGTGTCCCGTCGCGGCCCGTTTCCGCGCCTTATTCCACGAGGACCCCCGAAACGGCGGAGGAAAGCCAGGCGAAATTTATTCGTTGCGCGCATACGACACGAGCACGTGCACGTGGAACGACTGCATGTCTCGTTGTACGCGCGTCAACGAAGCCGACGAGGTCCTCGAAGTCACTTCGCTCTCCGGAAAAATCTACGACCCCGATCCGGGCGTCGGGGGCGTCCGCCCTATCGTTTCGGCCGGTCGTGCAACTGATTCGTATGAATTTGGATGGCACCCGGTGCTGAATAAATCCCGGACGCGAACGCTATCGGGAGACAAGATATACGGGACATTTCGCAAAACTTGCAAACGTGCAGTGGAATTTTATTTCGGCAAAAATTCCCATCGCCAGAATGGAGTGCAAATTTATTCGTGGAACTCCGTTCGCCGGGACTTTTTAATTTCCAACATTAAATATTAAAATGTCAATAATACATAAATACGATAAATAAATTTTAAAAAGCTAAATGCTTTTATAAGCTAAATCGAGAGAAAGATATTGTTTTGCTGTTTACGAAAATAAGCTTTTGTCAGAAAAATGCACATTTTTAGATTACGCTATAGAGGCTATCGTTTTCTTTTATTTCCGCAGATGTACGCATTTCGTATTCCATACGTTCTTGCAAGCCGATAGAATCAAATATAGGATAGGAACAAAATCATCGTAGCAAGAACTTGAATGATTCGACGATAATGGCACTATGATGCACGACCGTTTTTATTCGATGGCAAGCCTACGAAAACGCGTTCTCGTTTCGAGAACAATATGAGACTTTCGAAGAAAGAATAGAAATCGTCTTATCCGCAAATCGATATTGATGGCACGATAATTCAAATCATAAAGGATAAAATATATCGAAAAGGATTAAAGATCTTGCGTCTTATTCGAGAAAGTATTTACGTTAGATATATTTTTATTTCAACAAATACCATCAGCGAGCATCGATAAAAAAAAGATACGCCTATCTCGTAGTTTCGCCAAAATCTGTCGTATGTTTCGTCGCGCGACGGGTTGTCTGATTCGTGGGAATAAATCTGTTCTCGCAACTTCTGAAAATCCAACGGGGAAAATCCACCGTGGTAAATCTAGCCTTCTCCGTCCAGATCCACAAGATTTCACGGGTTTTATCGTGTTTCTGTTAGAGGACTTTTCTCGAGTATAGGATTTACGGGAGATATAAGACAAAATGCATGCGCATTACAAGATTAGGATTTAGACTAATTTAATTCCTCGCCAAACTTCAACTGCTTTCGTTGTCATGCTGTAACGGGCAATTACAATTAGCGTGTAACATCTGCAAAATTATAGTTTCGTACGTTGTACATCCTGTTTGCTCCCATCTTCCGTGTAACAGGATCTTAACGATCATTAACGACGTTTTCGATCAATCGAGATGCATTAGCAGGAGAGAAGACAAGTTTCGTCATAATCTCAGAGACGAAAATTTCATTATTACGGCGAAATCCTGAGTTTAGGCCCTTAAGCAATTAATAGTTGTTCCATGAGAAACATTTTTTCTTTTAGTTCTTATATTTCGATATAAGGTTTCGATATTAGGTTTGTTATAATTATTATTATTCCATATTCTTCTTTTTTCAGACTTTATATGTAATCATTATATGTAATTAACATCAATATTGATTTAATTTATCCTTTATTTTTTTTTTCTATTTTAGAACTAATTAAGTTCAATTAAAATTAATACATCGGTAGAAGTAGTTAATACAGAGAGATAGCAAGATTTCTTAACATCTGCTGCTAAAATCGAGGGATTTTTAGCAGCACGCATTTTGCAACATTATCGATAATCGACGATAATGAATAATATGACAAAAGATTACGGCAAGAGATTACGTCGCGTTTGATCGAATCGTGCAAATCTCTCAAACGGGTCCTCAAATCTCCGAAAGTTAGAGCTACTTTAAAGGGCCCAGGAGGAAGAGCGGAGTCTGAACGGTAGCTAAGAAGCCGGATGCACGATCCCCTTCATCTGTCGGCTTAACCACCTTCCATGTTTCATCTCTTTACATGCGACGTACTTGCGAGCTTCCTCTCGCCAACATTACATCGTAACCATTTTTCGCGGCGTTTTATATCATATAAAATGAATCATAATCTTGTTCTTTTGCATCAGTGAATATCACATAAATATTATAATATTTTCTGAGACGAAAGAACAGAAAAAAAATCTTCCAAATCTTTCTAATTATTATTTTAATATTTTTTTTGATATTTCTTTTTCCTTTAAATTACATAAAATATAAATCAATCAGGCAAAAGGTGCTTCGTTATCGGGCTTCGTGTCGTTTCTCGCTGCAACGAAATAATTGTCTACGCTAATTATGTTTCCAATTCACAACTCGCGATTGCCTGAATAAGGACAAGCTTATCGAGAGGTCATGATTTATCACGATTTAAAATCGACGACAGCAATTATCCGTTTCGGATTAGTCGAATCCGTTTTTCGCTGACGTTTCGACGACAATGCAAATCCACTTTTTTTTCACTAGATCACATGTCGAAGAGAGACATTACGACTATCGGAACGAATAAGTCGATCGCTAAATCGACGTGCACATTTTTCGATTTACCACGAAACTATTTCTGTCTTGGTTCTTTTGTCTCACTTTCTCTCTCTTTTTTTCTCTTTTTCTCTTTATTTTCCATCTTTTCTTCGACTCACGTCGTTCAGGAGGCCAAATTAATTTACGGCGGCGGCGGAAACGCATTTGTCCGCGATATTTTTAATTAACGAGCGGTCCACTGACGGCGGGATCAGAGAATCCTAATTGGCACGAGGCTGGAACACGAGATGAGTAGACGAGCCCGTTAAATGTACTCGACACTACTCGGGAATAAACTCGATCCATACAATGGATTGCTCGCGCGAGCAAAAGGAATATTTTCTACATTCGTTGACGATGGAAGATGATTTTTCGAATTAATTTAATTACCGAGATTACTATTGTTCCACTAATTAGCGGTGATTGTTGATAGAATTTTATTAGCTATCTAAAGTGAGAGCTATCCACGAATGAAAACGTCAGACAACTTCTTTTGAAATGAGAACGTAAGACGAAACGGGACGTTATTAAGATTCAATCTAATTTTATCCTTCGGCAACTTTAGCCGCTTTCGTTTTGTTTTGTTTTAACAAGCACAATTAGAGTGTAACATCTTGAAATAATAGTTTTGCGCGTTATATATCCTGTTTCCTTCCGTCTTCCACGCAACAGAATCCGTCGTCTCATTAACGACATCTTCAATTGTTCGAGATGCACAAGAGCGTCGGACGAGTTTTGTCGTAGTATTAGAGACAAATTTCGCTACTACGACGGCACTCTGAATTGGGTAGATTACGATTCCGGATTCGCTGCGATTCCAGATTCCACCTGATATAATCGGATCTGAAAGCGCGTATCTCTAAGATTATATTTAACGTCATTGTGCGTGCGCGAGAGAGAGAAATAAGACGGCGAGGGTAGATTGAGTTTTCATAACTTCCTCTTCCTTCGGAACGGAGAACCAAACAGCCACGTCACAGCGCACGTTCTCGTAGACGATATTATCTCGTCTACGTCGGGCGGATGCCGGCCGCGCCTTGCGTCCTCCTGATTTTTTTCGGACAAGACGAAACGCGAGCTGCCTCCGGTAAGACAATTCCCCCGTCGCGTTCTCAACATGACGAAATTGCGTCGGAGTCCGTTCATCTATTCGTTCGGCCGGACATATTCTGCGGCCCTTGGCCGCGAAAGGCGGCACGTGCAGCACGTGTCACGTTGGACGTGAATCATCAGTCACGGGTGTGAGACACGTTTCTCGGAAGCCGCGCGCCGCACCTCGCGCCACCCGCGCCGCATCCGCTCCGGCAGCATGGAATCCCCCGATGCGCATCCCTCCGTTGCCGGCGTATGCACGCGATGCAACCCCCCCGACGGGGAATTGCACCGCGCGGATCGTTGAATACCGAACGCGCGGTACCCCTCTCGAGACGCCTGAATACTGAAATACCGCTATTTTTTTCGGTCGCGCGTGATGCACCTGTGATTGGTACAACGCGGACGCTAATCCTTTCCATTGTAAAACGCGTAGGAATAAAATAAAACCTGTATGGAAAAGCAGTACGTGGCTTTCAGAATATCGATTACTGATTGACGAGGTTTTGCAGCTTCTCCGATTCTGCTGATTCCTCTTTGCGATGTTAAAATCCACGAGCAATGCCTACATCGAGGTATTCCGACGTGTATCGATAAACGAAGGGTAAGACATGTAATTGCCCTGTCGCCAGGTAAAACTGTATTAACTGCTTCGGCGCCGTGATATATTGTAGACGTTTCCGCCAGTTTCAAACACGCAATTTATTTTTGCGCGCCGGCGATCTAAAGTTGCAGTGTGGAATTACAACAGGGTGACGGGTGTCATATATTTCCAACGTCCGGCGCGGCCTTTGCCTTCATGAAACATTCGCGTTGAGCCAACGTCTACTTCATTAAAAGTTTGGTAATTAGCATTTTTATTCAGTTTCAAACTTTACAACCCCCGAGCCATTCGCGCCTCTCGATATACGGTCGTGCATAAGAAAATCACGCCGACGCAGTTTCATAAGCGGGCAAATTCCGCAACGCACGACAAGGATACGTACATTTGATACGGCGCGAACAAATTTACATTGCTAACTAATTGTTATTGTTTCCTTAACCGAGCGAAACTCTATTTTCTTTTATCGTGCACGATTCTTATCGCGATGGATCTCGTCGATCTCTCGCGACGTGTTTTCTTTTCTGAACAGAAATGATTCACGTGATGGCCGTGTGTTAAAAATGAAAGACGCCGTTTACACGTCGGCGGTGTGCGGCCTGGTTTCCGCAAAAGATCCACGAAATCGTTGGACTTTCTTCGGGAAACTACGAAACACTTACGAGCCGCCTCGTTCCCCAGCTCGAACTGCCACGACAGTCCGTGTCAATCAGATGGAAAAGAGAACAGAACGAAACTCCGGTTGCGCGCTCGAAATAAAATAAAACTCGATCGTGTCTCGTTCGACCGGTACCTCTCTTGTCCCGCCATCAGGATCTACGATAAGAGCAGACGTCTGCGAGACACGTCTCGTGGTAACGCCTTTATATATTCGGAATTGAGACGTAAGACACGGTTCGTATCCCGTGTTTATTGGAGGAAGACCAGATATATCCGATGCCACGTGACTTCATGCATTCACTTCAGTCCCCTCCCCCCTCCCCCCCCCCCCAATAAATGTAATAAAGGAATAAGACACACGCGATGTACAACGCAGATTTCTTTTTATCACGGTTATGAGTCTCGTTACGACTCGTCAGGATAACGCGGGCAATAACTTGTAACCGAGCTCAGGCGCACGAAATATTTCGATCAAAAATCCAATTCCGCATTCCATAAAATATGGAATGCCAGTAACTACGTAATTAACTTTCTATCTGCCGCCTGGAGCCGCGGCGCAATAATGAAGCGGGGGTGAACGGTCGAACGATCGCGTCGCACCGGAATGAATTGTAAGGCATTTAGATAACTACCGTGCAGCCGGTGAATGGACGTATATAACTGGAACACGAGGGAAAAAAAATCACTGACTTTGACATAAAATACAACTACATTTTTTTTTCTATTTATGAGTATGCCCGGAAAAAAATTTCAATATGCAGATTAATGCTTTATGCAATATATTAAAAATCTCGCATTTATTCGAGTTTATCATTCCAATACAATACGCTTAGATTGAATAAATTAAAAAAACGCATTATAAAACAGCTGATAGTTTTCTCGTATGTTATTATACACGCATTATCATTTAAAAAAAGTCAAACGAATTAATTTCCAACACGTAAGTTTTCTAGTCGTTGATTGAGATGCAAAAGAAAGGGAGAGAGAGAAAAAAATATTCATCCCTAGTTATGACTCTTGTTCCTCTTCAGGCGGGATAGCCCCGAGACGATAGCCCTTGCTCGGGAGAGTAAGAACGATAAAAGAGGGGCGGGACGGGAAAAGATGCGGAAAGTCAGGAAAGTGGAGCAGCAGCGGGAGGGCGAAAGAAGACGAAGGGTACATGACGAAGGCGGATCTTACGGCGCCCTAACCGCCGACATAATTCCTCGTAATCCGGCTCCCTGCGTCGACGACAGAACGGTTTTCCACTGTTAATCTGGTTAATGACGACCGTCGAGCGGCGACGGTCATTATTTTCGCAATACCTTTTCGCGAGTACTCGTGAAACCGCCGAGCCGCTCGTTTATATCCATCAGGGGATACCTTCGTCATAAAGGTGTCATCATGGTCAGGCCCTCCGAATGATTTTTCACGACGAAGGACCTTCAATTTCGCCAACAATCGCCGAGGCGATAAACCGCTTTTATTCCCAGCCAAAGAGAAAACATCTTCGTTTTGTCTCTTTTGTGATTAATCGTTTCGACAATTATTACGCTTTTAATTTTCTTAAGATGCCAGAATTACAGTTTTATGTTCGCCGAGAAAATAAAAGTGCTTTTGTAGAAGATGGGATTGAGACGCGGGACGCGTCCTCGGGCAAATGTTCCATGTATTCTTTCGACGATTTCTTACAAGAAACGGAAAATGAAGGGAGTTGCGAGGGAAGTGTCCCTCGTGCCGTTTGCACCAGCGTGTCAACGTCTGTTCCAAAGCGGTTTTCGCAGCTTCTCGAACTGCTTAGGTTCGATTGCTTTCAAACTGTATGCACACTTTGGAACTTTTCTATGTGATACGCGTATCACGAACTGAAGGAAGAATCGTCAGCACCGACTTGCACATCGATGCAAACTTTCGGGAACTTTCAAGCACGCAGAATCTCGGATAAACTAGTTCCACGTGAAATTTTTCCTTTATCCACTTGAACCATTTTCACCTTTGAAGGGTTATCAAATTTCTTATCAAGTTTGGAACAATTGCACAAACTTATTCAATTGTTGAATTTATTATATGCTTTATGTGTTAATTTGATGGAAACTTCATAGTTCTAAAAGATTATCATTAATATCGTAAATTCATATTAGATTTCATAATTATTTTAGAATGTAGAAAAAATTTCTTAAATATCTCTGAGAAATATCTATGTAATATTGTATTAAAATTCCGTGCATGCCATTCCAAGTACTCATGATATCTCGCAATGATTACGACGGTATTTTTACATATCTCAATACACGAATCTTTGCGGACTAAATTTTTAATGCAAAATATTCTTATACAATAAAATGGAAAAAAATTAGAATAAGAACAAATATGAATCAAACACTAATTTGATAAATTATTTATAATATTTAATTAACTATTATATTTTTCGTTGAAAGAATGACGCAATTACAAGAAAAAAATTTTTTAATATCGTGAATAAACGTATTATATATTTTATCATTCCATGTTATATACAAAAAGATTATATTTATATTAAAATAATATGAATTCCATTATCTAGCACCCGTTGAATATTTCTTTATTAGTTCACGTAGATTCCTGGTAAAAGTGCTGATTAAATTGGCTCGTCGGCTATCGAAAGGGCTATAAAGATAAAGACGAACGTTTGATAAGTAGTGTTCTTACAAAAGTTGGAAACCAATAAAAACGGAAAAAAAACGTAGAATCTCTACTGGAATGGGTAAGGCATACGATGCAAGAAGATAGGACATCTCGGTACAGTTAGAAGTATAATAATTTGTTGGAGCATTAGCGAAGTCCCGCAGAGCTACTGAAAAGTTTTAAGAATTATAAAAGAAGAAACGTGTTCGCGAAGAATGCTAGAAGATACAATTGCTTTGTATCGGATTCCATGGGAGATTAATTTTCGATATCATTTATTAATGTAGATAGCAATAGTATAAATATGTTTTTTTCGGACTTTTTATCTTTCTTAAACAGTCTTGATTTTTAACTTATTTTTCACGAAGACTCGATCATCATATTATCAATTTGGAAATTGATGATACATATTTATAATTTAAAATGTTTATAATTTAAAAATTTTTTTATTATTTTATTTGATCTTACATTTTTCTAAATAAACGTTCAATTGGCAATAACAGAATATTTCAATAAAAATGATAAATCTTTTCTAGCAGCAAATTCTATTTATTTGGAACACTGATCTTACCTTTTGCCTTTCCATTGTACTTTCAATTGTGATTTAAAAGCTACTACATCGCCCTTTTATATGCGTGTGTACCGTTACTTGAATCTAATCGTTAAAAGGTTTCCACGGAAACGCATTTCAATCGAATGTTGACGATATGCCCCCGGCAATTTAAATCTCGAGCGTATCGAGAGATCCGGTCGAACAGAGACACGTATATCTCGTAATTTCGCTTCTAGTGACGCTTTTATCCACTGGCGATTTACGGTTTGTTCCCCGACATTCGTCAAATGTGCGAGACTCCTACGCGTAGAGTAATACCACGCCACATGTGAAATTACGAAACGAAAGCACATAACTCATTCGAATTTCTTCACCGCTCGCTATTTGAAACGTTAAAGTTTGCGATATGAATTCCTGACATCGGCTGGCTTATAATAGTGGGAGATCGTAATTATCTTTCATTTACGAGTTTCCCATATTAATTCTGACTTTCTCCCTATTTGAACCCTGCAAAACTTCGTTGCGTTTAATTCCTTCAAATCATAATTTAATCAACGTGAATATTACGAAGGTAGGAAGATAGTCGGTTGATCGCATGGGGATGTGGGGATATTTTAATACGCCACATGCGGTTAATCGTATTTGACTGTCTACATCTCAAGTTGGATGGAGTTACGTTTGTCATGTGTCATTTGTCTTCAACTCTTTGTTATATATCTTCCGAAATTGAGCGATTATGTACCAACATTTATGATGAGTTATAGTATTTTTTCTGGCATTAGTAAGGAAATAGATAATGGTAAAATCCAATTGATATAATCTATTCTTACTGCAGGGCTTTTCAAGCGTTCATTAATCCCTGATATCCGATCGGGCATCAATCACCTCTCGATGATCGGTCGAGAGGACGAAATAGTCGTTGTTAACGCTTCGCGAACATTTCATGACGGCATATTGCCAACGAGATAATGCCGGAAGTGTCAATGACAATTCTGGATTAACGATGAGACGGGATTGCATCAAGATCCCGAGAAATTTCTCAGAGAGGATGAGAGTGGCGAAAAAGGAGGATGGACAAGACAGAGCGGATGAAAGAAGGGAGCAGAAAGGGAAAAGGCGGCACCCGAGGCCAAAAATTAAATGACCGAGAGTTCGATTACGACTAGCACGTTCTTCGCACGGAAAGCCATCGACCGTTTCCTCCTCGCGTTTCCGCCCAGCGACTCCGTCGTTACTTGAACAAAAGACGAGAGTCACGCCAGAAACGAATTCTGTACTTCGCTCGACAAGACGGCCCTTACTGGTTTCGAGTAACGAACAACGTCGAGCTGGGAAAGTCACGTGAGGAAAAATTGCCAAACAGCTGTCACAATTGCTGGTCCGGTTTTTCCTGCTTTAGCGCAACATATATTTAGAAAAATACGCAATTTTCAATTTTGTTTTTATTTTCTCGAATTATATTGGAATTGTTAATAATTCGCAAAAATTGTTAAACAGCCGTCGCGATTACAGTGCGGTTCTTTCTTTTCCGTCTTAGCGCAACATATATTTAGAAAAATAACGTAACTTTCTTAACTTTTTTTCTTCATTTCCTCTTCTTCGTTTTGTCGAATTACGTGGAGATTGTTGTGTAGAATTCGCGATTAATATTTCCGATCGCGAGGCAACGCGAATGCGAGAGCTCTCGAACGTTTCGTTACGTTGCGTACGTACTTCGTCGCCGTATATCGCTCATGCGCATCCCGGGAGTTGGTTGCAATCCGAGCGCAGGCACACATTAAATACGATCCCCGGCGCACTATTAAATGCTGCACGCGCCTTCATCAGCTGTCTGAACGGATGGATAAGCACGAAGGAGCCCGGGAGATTTGCCGAGGTATCCACATGCATCTCCGTAATGAAACCCGATCGAGATACAACGTTTTCGCAACAGTTCACGTTGTGAAGGGAATATATAAAAGCGCGCGACGAAATATATTTCGTGAAAAATAATTTCCTTCGCCCGTCTTCCTCCCCCTCGCGAAGTCGTTCGGTAAAAATAAAGGTGTATCGCACATATACCTTTATCTTTCTGAAAAGATATTAGTGTATATTTCGCCGTGCGAACGTCGAATTTCTCGCAATTTCGAACGATAAAATATGATAAGAGTTTCGTGAACCGTAAATTTTCCGTCACTCTTATCGATCTATAATATCTGCGTTATTCGTAGGGGGAGTTAAACATTTGATGAACATTTACTCGCTCAAACTTTGGCGAGACGCGCAAGCCGCGGGAAAGAAAAATCTGCATTTCGTATTGTTGCAGATTGTCTCTCGGGACGATTCGGCTGCCGGATGCACCTTATTTCGTAAGAATTATAGCATCGACTGTGCGAGAAAATTCATTTTTGTAATCGCGAAGCCACGTCGCCGACGCTGCTTGTTTTCTCGCTAACGAAGTTCTCCCGTTATACGAGGATGCTGTATAAATCGCGTTTACGGTACTAAATTTAATGCATTCGCCGGCTCGCTCGCTATTAAGCACCGCACGTGTCTTCATCTGCTTCTTCCACAGTCGAATGAACAGAAGAGGCGCGTATAATGCCGTGGTAACGACGTAGGAAGGACCGGAGAGGGGAGGGGAAAGGGGGTGGAATGAAGTACAGCAGCGTGGCGCATTATATGGCAACGTTCATTTGCGGTTAATTAAGATTTAACAATTTCCACGGTAAATTCAGCTACTCGAAATGCCCGTTCTCTCCGCGCTCCTCCGCGTACAGAAGATCGCATTCTTTTGCAATGGCGATGTTAATTATACACGCGGCGAGATGTGTTTCACTCGCGCGCGGTAAGGTTTCTCCGGGCAATCGTACGAACGGCACACGCGCGCTCAAGCATATGATTTACAACATAAAGGAGAAAGCGTAAAAAGTGTATTCCGCTTTTCCATGTCATCTGCGCTAAGCGGCCTGCAACGAGAACCGCGGCTATGATTTGAGCACGCACGCGATGCAACGGAAGCTGCAAGGAAAACGCGGCAGCAAACTGGCCGCGTATATATCGCGCGGTTAATACGCGAGGCTCTCGGCGCTCTACTGTGTATATATCTCTCTCAGAAACAAAAACAAGAAACAAGAAAAGAAGGAGAAACGCTCGCGTTCGCATAACCGGGGATGCAAGCGCGCCATACGAAGTCGAACGCGGTGCGAAACGAGCGGGCGAAGCTCCCGCCGGCTCGCAAGAAAATTTATGACTCGCGCCAGCGATCCGCACGAATCCCTCGATTTCTAATTAGCGCTCGTTACATGCTCCGGTAGACTCGACGATCGGGTCCGTTATCCCGGTCTGCGATCGACGTTGAAACGTTGAAACGCTGGCGAGTTCGATGTCTCGTTAATTGCGCGGTGACCGAAACCGCGACTCGGACTCTCGGTCTCAACTTTACGCGGACGAGGGCGCAGCACAGAGGAAGACGTTGATTATCGACGCTACAAATCGTGGTCTCTCCGGTTTACATTTTCTCCCGCCGGTTCTCTATCGCCACGAGCGAGCGCGAGACCGCGATGTTGCTAAGTAACGCCGGACGCATCATCGCGAGCTCAAGCCGCTCTTTAACCGCCGTCCC